>NW_028319266.1:672500-962184 GCF_062004578.1 Staurois parvus
AGATTTGGGATGAAATTTGGATGAGATTTGGGATGAAATTTGGATGAGATTTGGGATGAATTTTAAATGAGATTTGGGATGAAATTTGGTTGAGATTTTGGATGAAATTTGGATGAGTTTTGGGATGAATTTTAAATGAGATTTGGGATTAAATTTGGATGAGATTTTGGATGAAATTTGTATGAAATTTGGGATGACATTTGGATGAGATTTGGGATGTAATTTGGATGAGCTTTGGGAAGAAATTTGGATGAGATTTGGGAGGAAATTTGGATGAGATTTGGGATGAAATATTTATGAGATTTGGGATGAAATATTTATGAGATTTGGGATTAATTTTAAATGAGATTTGGGATGAAATTTGGATGAGATTTTGGATGAAATTTGGGATAAAATTTGGATGAGCTTTGGAATGAAATTTGGATGAGATTTGGGATGAAATTTGGATGAAATTTGGGATGAAATTATAGATTTGGGATGAAATTTGGATAAGCTTTGATCTGAAATTTGGATGAGCTTTGGGATGAAATTTGGATGAGATTTGTGATGAAATTTGAATGAGCTTTGGGATGAAATTTGGATGAGATTTGGGATGAAATATTTATGAGATTTGGGATTAATTTTAACTACTTGCCTACCAGGCACTTATACCCCCTTCCTTACCAGGCCAATTTTCAGCTTTCAGCGCTGCCGCACTTTGATTGACAATTGCGCGGTTATGCAACATTGTACCCATATTAAATTTTGATCATTTTTTTCTCACAAATAGAGCTTTCTTTTGGTGGTATTTAATCGCCACTGGGCGCTTTACTTTTTGCGCTATAAATTAAAAAAGTGCAAAAAATTTGAAAAAAAAAAAAAGTTTCTTTGTTTCTATTATAAAATTTTTCAAACAGGTAATTTTTCTCCTTCACTGATGTGCGTTGATGAGGCAGCACTGATGGGCACTGATAGGCGGCACTGATGGGCACTGATGGGCGGCACTAAAGGGCACTGATAGGCAGTACTAATGAGGTGGCACGGATAGGCGTCACTAATATGCAGCACTGATAGGCGGCACTGATAGGTGACACTGATGATGGGTACTGATAGATGGCACTGACTGGCATCACTGCTGGGCACTGACTGGCGGCACTGACTGGCACAACCGCTGGGCACTGACTGGTGGCACTGACTGGCAGCACTGCTGGGCTGCACTGGTGGGTGGGCACAGGTGGGTGGCACTGGTGGGCACAGGTGGGTGGCACTTCTGGGCACAGGTAGGTGGCACTTCTGGGCACAGGTAGGTGGCATTGCAGAGTGGCACAGGTGGGTGCACTGCTGGGCACAGGTGGGTGATCTGCTAGGCACAGGTGGGCGGAGCTAGTGGGCGCACTGCTGGGCACAGGTGGGCGGAACTTGTGGTTGGCACTGCTGGGCACCGATCATCAGGGCACTGATCATCAGTGCCCTGATGATCGGTGCCGATCCCCGCTCTGACAACTGCCGGTTCTCGGCAGTACTTTCCTCACGATCTGACAGCGTGAGGAAAGTGCAGCCGAGAACCGGCACTTGCATTTCCCTGTGATCAGCGTGTCATTGGACACCGCTGATCACGTGGTAAAAGGCCGGTATGATTGGCCTTTTACCACATCTCGTGATCAGCTGTGTCCGTAGGACACAGCGATCACGGAGATCGCCGGGTGCGCGCCCCCTGGGACGTGCAGGAGAGCGCGTTCTGGGGGGACGTCATATGACGTCCACCCAGAACTGGCCGGCCGCAGTGCAGCCGTCATTCGGCTATCTGCGGTCGGCAACTAGTTAAATGAGATTTGGGATGAAATTTGGATGAGATTTTGGATGAAATTTGGGATAAAATTTGGATGAGCTTTGGAATGAAATTTGGATGAGATTTGGGATGAAATTTGGATGAGATTTGGGATGAAATTAGGATGAGATTTGGGATGACATTTGGATGATATTTGGGATGAAATTATAGATTTGGGATGAAATTTGGATGAGCTTTGGGATGAAATTTGGATGAGCTTTGGGATGAAATTTGGATGAGCTTTGGGATGAAATTTGAATGAGATTTGGGATGAAATTTGGATGAGATTTGGGATGAAATTTGGATGAGATTTGGGATGTAATTTGGATGAGCTTTGGGATGAAATTTGGATGAGCTTTGGGATGAAATTTGGATGAGATTTGGGATGTAATTTGGATGAGCTTTGGGATAAAATATTGGATGGGTTTGGGATGAAATTTGGATGAGATTTGGGATGAAATTTGGATGAGCTTTGGGATGAAATTTGGATGAGCTTTGGGATGAAATTTGGATGAGCTTTGGGATGAAATTTGGATGAGCTTTGGGATGAGCTTTGAGATGAAATTTGGATGAGCTTTGAGATGAAATTTGGATGAGCTTTGGGATGAATTTTAAATGAGATTTGGGATGAAATTTGAAGGAGATTTTGGATGAAATTTGGGCTAAAATTATAGATTTGAGATGAAATTTGGATGAGATTTGGAATGAAATTTGGATGAGCTTTGGGATGAAATTTGGATGCGATTTGGGATGTAATTTGGATGAGCTTTGGGATGAAATTTGGATGAGATTTGGGAGGAAATTTGGATGAGATTTGGGATGAAATATTTATGAGATTTGGGATGATATTTGGATGAGATTTTGGATGAATTTTAAATGAGATTTGGGATGAAATTTGAAGGAGATTTTGGATGAAATTTGGGCTAAAATTATAGATTTGAGATGAAATTTGGATGAGATTTGGAATGAAATTTGGATGAGATTTGGGATGAAATTTGGATGAGATTTGGGATGAAATTTGGATGAGCTTTGGGATGAAATTATAGATTTGGGATGAAATTTGGATAAGCTTTGATCTGAAATTTGGATGAGCTTTGGGATGAAATTTGGATGAGCTTTGGGATGAAATTTGGATGAGCTTTGGGATGAAATTTGGATGAGCTTTGGGATGAAATTTGGATGAGCTTTGAGATGAAATTTGGATGAGCTTTGGGATGAATTTTAAATGAGATCTGGGATAATATTTGAAGGAGATTTTGGATGAAATTTGGGCTAAAATTATAGATTTGAGATGAAATTTGGATGAGATTTGGAATGAAATTTGGATGAGCTTTGGGATGAAATTTGGATGAGCATTGGGATGAAATTTGGATGAGATTTGGGAGGAAATTTGGATGAGATTTGGGAGGAAATTTGGATGAGATTTGGGATGATATTTGGATGAGATTTTGGATGAAATTTGGATGAGCTTTGGGATGAATTTTAAATGAGATTTGGGATGAAATTTGAAGGAGATTTTGGATGAAATTTGGGCTAAAATTATAGATTTGAGATGAAATTTGGATGAGATTTGGAATGAAATTTGGATGAGATTTGGGATGAAATTTGGATGAGCTTTGGGATGAAATTTGGATAAGCTTTGATCTGAAATTTGGATGAGCTTTGGGATGAAATTTGGATGAGCTTTGGGATGAAATTTGGATTAGATTTGGCAGGAAATTTGGATGAGATTTGGGATGAAATTTGGATAAGATTTGGGATGTAATTTGGATGAGCCTTGGGATGAAATATTGGATGAGTTTTGGGATGAAATTTGGATGAGATTTGGGATGAAATTAGGATGAGCTTTGGAATGAAATTTGGATGAGATTTGGGATGAAATTAGGATGAGCTTTGGGATGAGATTTGGGATGAAATTTGGATGAGATTTGGGATGAAATTTGGATGAGATTTGGGATGAAATTTGGATGAGATTTGGGATGAAATTTGGATGAGCTTTGATATGAAATTTGGATGAGCTTTGGGATGAAATTTGGATGAGCTTTGGGATGAAATTTGGATGAGATTTGGGATGTAATTTGATGAGATTTGGGATGAAATTTGGATGAGCTTTGGGATGAAATTTGGATGAGCTTTGGGATGAAATTTGGATGAGCTTTGGGATGAAATTTGGATGAGCTTTGATATGAAATTTGGATAAACTTTGAGATGTAATTTGGATGAGCTTTGGGATGAAATTTGGATTAGATTTGCCAGGAAATTTGGATGAGATTTGGGATGAAATTTGGATGAGATTTGGGATGAAATTTGGATGAGCTTTGGGATGAAATTTGGATGAGCTTTGGGATGAAATTTGGATAAGCTTTGAGATGAAATTTGGATGAGCTTTGGGATGAATTTTAAATGAGATTTGGGATGAAATTTGAAGGAGATTTTGGATGAAATTTGGGCTAAAATTATAGATTTGAGATGAAATTTGGATGAGATTTGGAATGAAATTTGGATGAGCTTTGGGATGAAATTTGGATGCGATTTGGGATGTAATTTGGATGAGATTTGGGAGGAAATTTGGATGAGATTTGGAATGAAATTTGGATGAGATTTGGGATGAAATTTGGATGAGCGTTGGGATGAAATTTGGATGAGCTTTGGGATGAAATTATAGATTTGATCTGAAATTTGGATAAGCTTTGATCTGAAATTTGGATGAGCTTTGGGATGAAATTTGGATGAGCTTTGGGATGAAATTTGGATTAGATTTGGTAGGAAATTTGGATGAGATTTGGGATGAAATTTGGATGAGATTTGGGATGTAATTTGGATGAGCCTTGGGATGAAATATTGGATGAGTTTTGGGATGAAATTTTGATGAGCTTTGGGATGAAATTTGGATGAGCTTTGAGAGTAAATTTGGATAAGATTTGGTATGAAATTTGGATGAGCTTTGGGATGAAATTTGGATGAGATTTGGGATGAAATTAGGATGAGCTTTGGGATGAGATTTGGGATGAAATTTGGATGAGATTTGGGATGTAATTTGGATGAGATTTGGGATGAAATTTGGATGAGCTTAGATATGAAATTTGGATGAGCTTTGGGGTGAAATTTGGATGAGCTTTGGGGTGAAATTTGGATGAGCTTTGGGATGAAATTTGGATGAGCTTTGGGATGAAATTTGGATGAGCTTTGGGATGAAATTTGGATGAGCTTTGGGATGAAATTTGGATGAGCTTTGGGATGAAATTTGGATGAGCTTTGGGATGTAATTTGATGAGATTTGGGATGAAATTTGGATGAGATTTGGGATGAAATTTGGATGAGCTTTGGGATGAAATTTGGATGAGCTTTGGGATGAAATTTGGATGAGCTTTGGGATGAAATTTGGATGAGCTTTGGGATGAAATTTGGTTGAGCTTTGGGATGAAATTTGGATGAGTTTTGGGATGTAATTTGGAGGCAATTTGCTTTGGCCACAAAACTGGTCGACTTTTGCCAAAGTGAGCATCTTGGGTGAGATCTTCAATCGCTCCTCCATAGGACATACTAGGCCCGGAGAAGCCCAAGGCGTGTGAAATCCGCTGCGCAATGCTCAATTACCGTCAATGGGATTCTGCGGACCAGTTCCAGGTCCGTTTCCAAATGCAGAAGGACAACGTCCGTCCACCTGAACCCTTGGTTTGGAATTAGGACTTTAAAGCCCCAAATCCAACGTCGCAACCCGTAAGAGGAGCAACGCTGAATGGCAGAATGGGGGAGGGGTCAGGACAGCGATTACGGCCCAGAGGGAACAATTTTTAAAAAATGTTATTTCATACTTTGCAAATCGAATCCTCTAACATGGAGCTGAACCTCAAGCTGAACGTCAAGCTCCAGGGAGGAATGAGATCGTTTGCTTCCAGCCGAAGAAAATTAAAATCTGATTGTCTTTAGGTTGTGTTTTGATAAATTGAATCGATTGCATAGCGCGAGTCTGTGTCCGCCATCGCGTGACCCGATCCATAGTTGGCTTTCTCGGATGAGTGGGTCAATACCGGATCAGCTTTCATAAAAAAAAAAAAAGAAGTCATGAAATGGAAGTTGAGTTCTGCGTACAACTGCAGTTTTACTTACAGGAGGAAACGCCTCGGAAACCTGCTGTAGATACGACTCTTGTCGGATCGATGGTGCTGGACACATGGCTCAGAACTGCTTGATTTATTGGAAGCTGGACCACAGTGACAGGAAATGACATCATAGACATGTAGTTCCGGCATTTGAACGGCTTCCTGACCGCCCTATAGCAGAAACACTGCAAAGTCACATATATATACCGCCATTCGCAGCCACGGCTGTCAATCACCGGGTCCTGGACGGTAATTACTCGCCGGCGCCCCGTGATTTCCGACGATCACCGACGGGGAGGAAGACTCAGGCACACTGTCAGCTCAGGCACACAGCACAGCCATCCAGAGCAGTGTGCTTACCCACATGGAAGAAAAATATATTTTAAATATACTTTACAAATATTCTTCCTAAATGTATTGACATATATTTGAAATACTACAATTCTGGCCGTATTCAATATATTGCATGTTGAAATGAATTTTTTATATATTACAAAATATATGAAAAATATTTTTAAAACAATATATTTTTGAAGTATATTCTTCCATATATATATATATATATATATATACATACATACGCACCACCATTCGCATCCAGAGCAGTGTGCTTACCCACATGGAAGAAAAAATATATTTGAAATTTGAAATTCTTCCCAGATATATTGACAGATATTTGAAATACTACAATTCATTATATTTCAAAATATACTTCAATATATATATACAGTACATATGCCGCCATTCGCAGCCACAGCTGTCAATCACAGGGACCCAGCCAGTAATCACTCGCCAGGGTTCAGTGATTTCCAACGATCACCGACAGAGAGGAAGACTGTTTTGTTTGCCTGTTTTGAGTCCTCCTCCCTGTGCACAGCCATCCAGAGCAGTGTGCTTACCCACATGGAAGAAAAAATATATTTGAAATATACTGTAAAAATATTCTTCCCAAATATATTGACATATATTTGAAATTCTACAATTTTGGCCGTGTTCAATATTTTTCAAAATACACTTCAATATACTGTATATATATATATATATATATATATATATATATATTGCATGTTGAAATGCATTTTTTATATATTACAAAATATATGAAAAATATGTTTAAAAATATATATTTTTTATATATATTCTTTGACATATAGAAAAAACATATTTTACATATATTTGTAAATGTATTCCAGAAATTTAGATTAAATGTATTTTTAAAGACATACAGTATATTTGAAAATCTATTTTTAAAAATAATTTTGCATACAATTTGTAATAAAAATGCATTTCAACATGCTATATATATATATATATATACACACACATACAGTATATATATATACACATACATACAGTGAATACGGCCAAAATTGTCGTATTTCAAATAGATTAATATATTTTTAAAAATATATATGTTTTAAATATATTCTTCAGATTTTTTTTACATATAAAAAAGTCATTTTAACATATATTTGTAAATGCATTCCAAAAATGTAGATTTGTATTTTTATTGACATACAGTATATTTGAAATGTATTTTTAAAAATATTTTTCATATATTGTCATAAAAACGCATTTCAACATGCAGTATATATATCTATATATATATATATTTTTTTTTTTTTATTGAAATATATTTTGAAATATATTGAATACGGCCAAAGTTGTAGTATTTCAAATATGTGTCAATGAGAAGAATATTTTTAAAATATATTTCAAATATAGTTTTCTTCCATGTGGAGACAGTGAAGCACCAACACACCGCCGCTTAGTAAAACACTCCCAGCACACAGTTAACCCTTTGATCGCCCCTCACGTTAACCCCTTCCTGCCCAGTGCCATTAGTACAGTGTCAGTGCGGTTTTTTTTAGCTTCCCACATGGAAGAAAAATATATTTAAAATAGATTTTAAAAAATACTCTTCCCAAATATATTGACATATATTTTAAATACTACTACTGTATTGGTGTCACTGGGGATGTCAGTGACACCAAGTCAGTCCCCCCCCCCCCCCCAGTGTCAGAATGTCCGCCGCAGCCCCGCTATAAGCAGCTGATCGCCACCATTACTAGTTGAAAAAAAAAATCCCAGTATCTTTCCCGCCATATGTCAACGCTATCACTTTGACTATAACATAAACCAATGAATTTACACGTATTGTTTTTTTTTTTTAGCAAGGACACGGAGCAGAATACATTTTGCCCAAAATTTACGACAAAATCTGATTTTTAAATTTTTTTTCACTGGACATGTTTTATAGCAAAAATTCAAAAATATAGTTTTTTCTCAAAATTGTCGTTTTTTTTTTTTATAGAGCAATAAATAAAAACCGCACAGGCGATCAAATACCACAGAAAGAAAATGTAAATTTGTGGGAAAAAAAAGGACCTACATTTTATTTGGGTGCAGCGTTGCACGACCGCTCGATTGTCAGTTAAAGCAACGCAGCGCTGTAACGCAAAAAATGGCCTGATTGGGAAGGAGGGATCCCCTAGAGGGGGAGGGGTTAATTATGTTAAATTGCAGACATAAACTCCAGCTTTAACCATAACACCGCCACCTAGTGGCAGCACATTGAATCACACTATAATAGATGGGAATGGTTGTTGCACCTCCGTAGGTATGAGCAGCATGCTAACAAAAACCCGATTAGGTTTCAATGGGTCACTTTACAGACAGAAATGTTTGTTTCATTACAATTTCCGGAAGTAATAACACCGGTCTGTAAATGCGGCACATGATCCAAAAACTGGAGGCCACACGCAGAGATATCCTGCTGGAAAAATCTATTCCCTCCCAGCAGCCTTCCATGGCCGACTTGAGCTCGAGGAAGGCCCTCTGGTGGGCCATGGAAGGCTGCTGAGAGGGAATGGATTTTTTGCAGCGGGATATCTCAACGTGCGCTCTTCACTTTTTTTTGGTCGTGCGCCATGTTAAAGCCCAACTCCGGGGGAATTTTTTCTTCATCCTTATTTCCCACATGGAAGAAAAATATATTTGAAATATATTTTAAAAACATTCTTCCCAAATATATTGACATATATTTGAAATGCTACAATTTTGGCCATATTCAATATATTTCAATTAAAAAAAAATAAATAATATTAATAATAAAAAAAAAAAATATATATATATATATACACTGCATTTTCAATTGTTCCTGGTGGGGTTGCTGGGAGGGGTGTATGTTGTTGCTAGGGGATCTATTGTTCCTGGTGGGGATCTATTGTTCCTGGTGGGGTTTCTGGGGGGTGTATGTTGTTGCTGGGGGATCTATTGTTCCTGGTGGGGATCTATTATTCCTGGTGGGGTTGCTGGGGGTGCATGTTTTTGCTGGGGGATCTATTGTTCCTGGTGGGGATCTATTATTCCTGGTGGGGTTGCTGGGGGGTGTATGTTGTTCCTGGGGGGGATCTATCGGAAGAAAAGTAAAAAGGCAGGGACGGTGCTCAGAGGTGAATTGGGTGCAATGGGTGACTTGGGGGAGAGTATCCCATATGAAAGAAAAATATATTTGAAATATATTTAAAAAATATTCTTCCCAAATATATTGACGTATATTTGAAATACTACAGTTTTGGTCATATTCAATATTTTTCACTATATATATATACACTGTATGTTGAAATGTGTTTTTATTACAAAATATATGAAAAATATTTTTAAAAATACAGATCTACATTTTTGGAACGCATTTACAAATATATGTTAAAATAACTTTTTTTATATGTTAAAACAAAAATCTGAAGAATATATTTTAAAAATAGGGACCCTGATGTAAGAGAGAATTCTATTGAGAACTATGATGTAACGGGGGACTCTAATGACAGGGAAACACTGATGGGAACTCTGATAGGGACCCAGATGTAACAGGGAACTAACTGTATTGGGGACTGTGATGCAAGGGGGGGGGGGATTCTGATGTAAGGGACCCTGGTGGAAAAAGGAATCTAATGAGGACCCTAATCTATCTATTATCTATCTATCTATTATCTATCTATTATCTATCTATCTATCTATCTATTATCTATCTATTATCTATCTATTATCTATCTATCTATCTATCTATTATCTATCTATTATCTATTATCTATCTATCTATTATCTATTATCTATCTATCTATCTATCTATCTATCTATCTATCTATCTATCTATCTATTATCTATCTATTATCTATCTATCTATCTTAGTGGTGGGTACACTGTAGGTGCACGCTGTGATGTAATGACGTTCCCCGATGTATCACAAAGTATTTATTTCTTGTATTTACAGAAGAGTTTCTTTCCTGTCCATCACTCCCCGTTCTTCCATATTAACCTCAGTTATAATTTATACTTCAAATGCAGTTTCTGGAAATGGCGTTGGCGAGGGATTTTAAGCCTCACAATGTAAATGTTTAATAAGCCGCAAGTTCACTCCCCTTTGGCTAAACTCGCCATGACCCAAATAGGATAACTAAAATAACTTGACTTACTTTTCCGTAAAAGCGCCGCGCACAACACAAATAAACGCCAGTTTGTTTTTTTTTCAGAGTCGTTCCGCAGCGATTGAGCGGTAGAAAATAACTTTATAATTCAGCTATTTAGAAAAAAAAAAAAACTTTGTCCACAATAAAATAAAACCTAAAAGAAAAAAAGAAAAAGCGCCACTTAGAGAATGCGATTGTGGCACTGTCAATTTTACAATGAAATTAAATTGGAGTAATGACTTTTGTTTTACTTTGTCATCGTGATTGCTGACGGAAAGCGTCTCCGAAAATTGGAACGTAAACTTGAAATTATATCCGAGGTCTATTAAAGAAGACAGTATGTCAGTGTGATTCCTGCACAAATATCACGCGGCAGCATGATAGATTATTCCGTAGCGTGCTCGCGGTGGAGGCTCGGGAGTGCTGGCGCTCCATCTCGGCAAAAGATCAAAAAGTCAATTTAGACGGTTATTTGACTGAGATTTGATTTATAATGACAATGGAGGGAGGAGCTCAGGAGATACAGAATGTTTATCTATCTATTATCTATCTATCTATCTATTATCTATCTATCTATTATCCATCTAACTATCTATTATCTATCTATCTATCTATCTATTATCTATCTATCTATCTATCTATCTATCTATCTATCTATCTGTCTATCTATCTATTAATCTATCTATCTATCTATTATCCATCTAACTATCTATTATCTATCTATTATCTATCTATCTATTAATCTATCTATCTATCTATCTATCTATCTATTATCCATCTATCTATTATCCATCTATCTATTATCTATCTATCTATCTATCTATCTATCTATCTATCTATTATCTATCTATTATCTATCTATCTATCTATCTATTATCTATCTATCTATTATCTATCTATTATCCATCTATCTATCTATCTATTATCTATCTATTATCCATCTATCTATCTATCTATTATCTATCTATCTATCTATCTATCTATTATCTATCTATTATCTATCTATCTATTTCTCTATCTATCTATCTATCTATTATCTATCTATCTATCATTCTGTCTCTATGGCGATACTTGAACAAAAATGAGCTGCATGGTCAAGTTGCCAGAAAGAAGTCTTTACTGCGCCAATGCCACAAAAAAAGCCCAGTTACAACATGCCTGACAACACCTTGACACGCCTCACTGGGCTTTTTTGTGGCATTGGTGCAGTAAAGGCTTCTTTCTGGCAACTCGACCATGCAGCTCATTTTTGTTCAAGTATCTTCATATCTTGCCCCTTCAAACAACCACATCATGTTTTTCCAGAGCAGCTTGTATTTCTCCTGAGGTTCCCTGCAGAGTTTTACTTTGTATCCCGAACAATTCTTCTGTCAGTTGTGGCTGCGATCTTTCTTGGTCTACCTGACCTTGGCTTGGTATCAAGAGATCCCTGAACTTTCCACTTCTTAATAGGTGATTGCACAGTACTGATTGGCATATTCAAGGCTTTGGATATCTTTTTATATAATTTTCCATCTTTATAAAGTTCTATTACCTTGTTAAGCAGATCTTTTGACAGTTCTTTTCTGCTCCTCATGGCTCAGTGTCTAGCCTAGTCAGTGCTTCCACATGAGAGCTAACAAACTCATTGACTATTTATACACTAATTGCAGTTTAAAAAGCCACAGATGTGGGAAATGAACCTTTAATTGGCATTGTACCCCGTGTGTGTGTCCCCTTGTGTGTCTGTACCAAGGCCGAACATTCCAAGGGAAGGAAACTTTTGATCATTTGGGTGATTTCTGTTATCATTAGGATTTAAAAAGGAGCCAAAGAACTATGTGATAATAAATGGCTTCATATGATCATATGCAAACTTTGAGCGCAACTGTAGATACCAAACATGTCAAGATTTAAAATTGTTCAAGCCCGGGAAATGGGACAAACTATGGTACCTGCAAATCTCCAAAGTCAACATTTTAACAGCTTTTCCAGGTTACCAGTCTAGAGTTACAAGGGAGGTCCAGCCCTAGACCGTTTGCTCTCGCTCTGATCCTCGCGGTGATACCTCACATGTGTGGTGCAATCACCGTTTACATATGTGTGCGGAACCTACATATTCATTCACATTTGCAAGAGCACGGAGGGGGGGGGGATGCTTTACATTTTTTCAATAATTGTATTATTTATTTTACTTAAATACGCTGCTTTTTTAAAAACTTTATTGCTATCGCAAGGGATGAACAACATGCCTTCTGAGCTGGGGCAGTGACAGGTACTCTTTATTGAGAGATCAGCCGGCTTTAAGATTGCGCCCCATATATGAATGTTATTGTCTTCTTCAACACGTCAACTCCAGCACCTCAGTCATTCCACATATTGTCACAGGTAGTTCCCTATAGCTGCACACTCACACCGAGACAGATACACTATATTGCCGGCCTTTCCACACACATGACCCTTAATGGCCACCCAGTCTTAGTCCGTAGGGTTCAATATTGGTCGGCCAGCCATCCACGCACATGACCTTCAATGGCCCCCCCCCAGTCTTAGTCCGTAGGGTTCAATATTGAGTTGGCCCCGCCCTTTGCAGCTATAACAGCTTCAACTCTTCTGGGAAGGCCATCCACAAGGTTTAGGAGGGTGTCTATGGGAAGGTTGGACCATTCTTCCAGAAGTACATTTGTCAGGTCAGGCACTGATGTCGGGGGAGGAGGCCTGGCTCGCAGTCTCAGCTCTAATTCATCCCAAAGGTGTTCTATGGGGTTGAGGTCAGGACTCTGTGCAGGACAGTCAAGTTCCTCCACCCCAAACTGGCTCCTCCTTGTCTTTATGGACCTCGCTTTGTGCACTGGCATGCAGTCATGTTGGAACAGGTAGGGGCCATCCCAAAACTCTTCCCACAAAGCTGGGAGCATGAAATTGTCCAAAATGTCGCTTTAAAAGTCCTCTTCCCTGGAACTAGGGGACCAAGCCCAACACCTGAAAAACAACACCACACCATCATCCCCCCTCCACCAAACTTTACACTTGGCACAATGCAGTCAGACAAGTACCGTTCTCCTGGCAACTTCCAAACCCAGACACGTCCATTGGATTGCCAGACAGAGAAGCGTGATTGGTTCCTCCAGAGAACACGTCTCCACTGCTCTAGAGTCCAGTGGTAGCGTGCTTTACACCACGGCATCTGACCCTTTGCTTTGCACTTGGTGATGTAAGGCTTGGATGCAGCTGCTCGGCCATGGAAACCCATTCCATGAAGCTCTCTACACACTGTTGTTGGGCTCATCTGAAGGCCACATCAAGTTTGGAGGTCTTTAGCTATTGACTCTGCAGACAGTTGGCGACTTCTGCGCACTGTGCGCTTCAGCATGCGCTGACCCCGCCCTGTCATGTGACGTGGCCTACCACTTGGTGGCTGAGTGACTGTTTTTCCCAGTTGCTTCCACTTTGTTATAATCCCACTAACAGTTGAGCGTGGAATATTTAGTAGCCAGGAAATGTCACGGATGGACTTATTGCCCAGGTGGCCACCTATCACGGGACCACGCTTGGAGTCACTGAGCTCCTGAGAGCTACCCATTCTTTCACCAATGTTTGTAGAAGCCGTCTGCATGCCTAGGGGCTTGATTGTATACACCTGTGTCCATGGAGGGGATTGGAACACCTGAATCCAATGATTGGGAGGGCTGGGACAATACTTTGGGCAATATAGTGTACGTTGTCACAGGCCGTGCTTTGTAAATGGCACAGCAGAGAAAGGAGAGGAGGGTGAAGGCACAACCATGGAGTCCATCATGCACATCATATCAGGTGGCTACACATTGCAGATTTCAGGGGCTTTAGGTAGAGCCCTGAGAGCTCCTGATGTAGGAGCTTGATTTTATATACCTGTGTCCATGGAGGGGATTGGAACACCTGAATCTCATGATTTGGAGGGGATTGGAACACCTGAATCACATGATTTGGAGGGGATTGGAACACCTGAATCCAAGGGGGGAGCCCAATAATTTTGTCAATATAATGTATGTCAGCTATCACTTCCAAGATCTCCTTAGGAAAATGCTAGCTGTCTGATTGCCAGTGTCTTCAATGCCACTGTCCTGTCAAAAGTATTCCCACCTGCAGTCTGGACTTCTGAGGAATAGATCAATGGCAGCCTCCCATGTCTGTTCAGAACCGTTTACGCGCCATATTGCGACACTTTGCCAGCTAAATGTCGGCTTTTAGCTCAACCATTACGTGCCACATAAAAAGGGAAGCGCATTTCCATTTTAATTCCTGATGATAAAAAGTATATCACCATTTACAAAAATGTAATCGTTTTGCCATTTGTGTTTTCTATTCCCCCCCCGGGAGGCATCGCGGACAAACGGCGGCAATAAATCTTCGTGGTGGGCAATGGCCTGCGAGCGCCACAAGGGCAGCGGGACGCCGGATAGGGGCATGCAAAGTCTACACGGAGGTGCCGAGGATTAGTGGGTCTCCTGCACGCTGCAACCTCACGGCTAATCCGCAACCTTCCCTCCGCTGCGCGCGGCGCCACTGAAGATCACCTCTCTGTAATGCGGGTTAATATGTCCGTCACATTTCATTATTCAATTGGAGAAAGAAAAAAGAAATCTGCAAACATAATATTGGTTGTTACGTGGAGCTCTCCGGTCTCTGGTGTATTCATAAATTAATAAGCGCTGGCTGCCGTGCGGCACCTGATACAGCTTTTGTTTTTAGCGATTTATTTATTGACTTTTTAAGTGGCCGTTGCATTTATTTATTTTTTTTTTTAAATACAGAATGCTCAGTAATATGTCAGTGTAACACTCCCCACCCCTCCCCCCTTCACGACAATGCCGTCATGTGCTTTTCACTCCAGAAGGACAGCACCATCTTTTTTTCAGGCATCATCTAGGGGTGCCATCTTCTTCTGGACTGAGATGTCGGCTCGGAGGCGACCCCATAATGTAAATCTGTTTATTAGAAAAGTTCCACCTTTTAGCATCAAAAACAAAAAGATAAAAAGAAGCCTCTACTGAGCTCAGGTTCCAGGACCGTGCCTTTGCTGAGATGATGTCATCAGTCTTCTGCAAGCAGGAGGAAGCATGTCCTCAGTCTCCTCTCCCCTTAGTTACAACCAGGGGCGGACTGACCATTCGAGCACTCGGGTACTGCCCGTGGGCCCGGGTTCAGTAGGGGGCCCCATGAAATGCCCCTAGTACCTTTTTATAGGCTTTTTTTGGGTGTGCTTTGAGTGTGGGCAAGGACACAGGGGCCCCATGATCCCCTATTGCCCAGGGGCCCCATGAGTTGTCAGTCCGCCCCTGGTTACAACATTGCATTCTGATCACCGTGGGAGAGGAGACCGAAGGAAATGATTCCTCCTGAAGCACATGGAAGTAAACATATTAAGCCATCACTCGAGCTCGCTGCGCTGTGCTTCCAGTGCAGAAAAGTGACCTTGATTTATTGGCTTCTCAAGCGAGGCCTGTGGTCAGATGCCTATCAGTAGGCTTTTGCTGAAAAAAAAGAAATAAAAGTGGATTACTGTACTATTTGATTTTTTTGCAGCAGGTGATCAGCAAGGATGCACACTGTACTGTCTGACACACACTATAGGACTAAAAGTATGTGGACCCCCCTCCAGATGATGGAGTTCAGGTGTTCTTAATGAAGGATACTGGTAATACGCCACCATGCAAAGACACTGTTGGGCTCTTCCAACCTTGTGGTAACAGTAAGGGGAAGACTTTCTTCTGTTCCAGCATGACTGTTCCCTGTGTACAAAGCCAGCGTCATAAAAATATGGTTTGGCCAGTTTAGTGTGGAGGAATTCAAGCATCCTACACAAAACCTTAAACTCAAACCTACTGATTATCTTTGGAATAAGTTGGAGTGAGCCAGGTCTTCTCATCCAACATCTCCATAAAGACATGGTTTGACCAATTTAGTGTGGAAGAACTTGTGTGGGCCTCATAGTCCTGACCTCAACTCTACTGAACACCTAAGAAATAAATTGGAATAGGCCAGGACTTCTCATCCAACATCTCCATAAAGACATGGGTTGACCAGTTTGGTGTGGAAGAACTCGAGTGGGCTTCAAAGTCCTGACCTCATCCCTATTGAACACCTATGGAATAAATTGGAATGGGCCAGGTCTTCTCATCCAACATCTCCACAAAGATTTGATTTAACCAGTTTGGTGTGAAAGAACTCAAGTGGGCTTCAGACTCCTAACCTCAACCATACTGAATACCTATGGAATAAATTGGAATGGGCTAAGTCTTCTCATCCAACATCTCCATAAAGACATGGGTTGACCAGTTTGGTGTGGAAGAACTCAAGTGGGCTTCAAAGTCCTGACCTCATCTCTATTGAACACCTATGGAATAAATTGCAATGGGTCAGGTCTTCTCATCCAACATCTCCACAAAGATTTGGGTTAACCAGTTTGGTGTGGAAGAACTCGAGTGGGCTTCAAAGTCCTGACCTCATCCCTATGGAACACCTATGGAATAAATTGCAATGGGTCAGGTCTTCTCATCCAACATCTCCACAAAGATTTGGGTTAACCAGTTTGGTGTGGAAGAACTCAAGTGGGCTTCAGAGTCCTAACCTCAACCATACTGAATACCAATGGAATAAATTGGAATGGGCTAAGTCTTCTCATCCAACATCTCCACAAAGACATGGGTTGACCAGTTTGATGTTTAGGAACTGGAGTGTGCTGCACAGAGTTGATTTAACCAGTTTGGTGTGAAAGAACTTGAGTGGGCTTCACAGTCCTGATGAGAAGACTTGGCCCATTCCAATTTATTCCATAGCTGTTCAGTAGGGTTGACCCTACTGAACAGCTATGGAATAAATTGTAATGGACCAAGTCTTCTCATCCAACATCTCCACAAAGACATGGGTTGACCAGTTTGATGTTTAGGAACTGGAGTGTGCTGCACAGAGCCCTGACCTCCCTACTGAACACCTTTGGGATGAACTGGAATGCCAATGGTGAGCCAGATCTTCTCATCCAAAGCCTGCAAACGGAGGCCAAATTCATATATATGGCCAGTATTTTAGAAAGTCTAGCCGGGTGTCAGGTGTCCACCAAGGTATGGCCATATAGTTAAATGAAAGTGGATATATTGTATTTTTGTTTGAGGTTTTGTGTTTGTCTGATTAAAAAATGGTGATCAGGCATGAGGGAAAAAGCATATAAGACAAAAAAAAGAAACAAATTGGAGCACCAATGTGGATCTATCTCAGCTTGAAAGAGAAAAAAATGTTTAGAATAGAAATGTTTCGAACTGCGCTGGCTCACCTTTTCCTGACCGCCTGCAGAGACCGACGTTCTCAGAAAAGTCACTTAGGCTTGGTTCATCGCACCTTGCCATTTTTCTGCTAAAGCCCACGACGACTCTGTAGTTATTGAACCGAGAAACAATCGGCTTCAGGTTCCTCCATCTAACGATATAGAGATGCGTTTCACCGCTTCATGATATAATGTACCTTCTTATAACAAGAGAGATGAATTCCAATGACCTCCCCTCCCCCAACCATGTATTTCAGTTTATGTAACAAACCAGCGTTATTTAAGTGGTGATTGCCGGCACTATGGATGAGCCGAGTGATTTTGTTGAAATTGATTTTGCCATCAGCAAGTTTTGCCAAAAGTGGAAGCTCTCGGTTTCGCTCATTGAACTCCTTAGGTGAAATTAGCCTTAAAAAAAGTATTTTTTTCTTTCAATGTGGATTTATTTGAAAGGTGTTTTTATGTAGTTTAGTTAACTCTTTGCTGTCATGGGCAGGGGTCCATACTCATTGAATTATGGGTATTCCAGGAGCATACCTGAAGGTGCAGAGGCAGCAGTGGGTACTGACAGTGTAGCTTAGCAGGGCAAACAAGTACAGGGAATACTGGAGGCTGTATAGAGTCACATGGAATTCAGGGGTGTACTTGGAGTCACTGGGGTGCACTGGAAATGCAGAGGTCACTGGAGGCACAAGAGCGCACAAAGGTTACAGGGGTCATTGGAGTAACTGGGGGCGCAAGAGAACACTGGAGTCACTGAAGACACAGGAGCACATAGGGATCACTGGAGTCATTGAAGACACAGGGGTCACTGGAGACACAGGACCACAGAGGGATCACTGGAGTCAACGGAGACACAGGAGCACACAAGGGTCACTGGAGACATAGGAGCACACCGGGGTCACTGGAGACACTGGGGTCACTGGAGACACAGGAGCACATATGGATCACTGGAGTCATTGAAGTCACAGGAGCACACAGGGGTCACTGGAGACACTGGAGTCACAGGAGCACATAGGGATCACTGGAGTCATTGAAGACACAGGAGCCCACAGGGGTCACTGGAGACACAGGAGCACAGAGGGATCAATGGAGTCATTGGAGGCACAGGAGCACACAGGTATCACTGAAGTCACTGGAGACTCAGGAACACACAGGGGTCCCTGGAGTCAAAGGAGCACACAAGGGTCACTGGAGACACAGGAGCAGACAGGGGTCACTGGAGACACTAGAGTCACAGAAGCACACAGGGGTCACTAGAGACACTGGAGACACAGGAGCACAGAGGAATCACTGGAGTCACTGAAGACACTAGAGACATGGACACACAGGGGTCACTGGAGTCACTGGAGACACAGGAGCACACAGGGGTTATTAGAGTCACTGGAGATACAGGAGCACACAGGGGTCACTAGAGACACTGGAGTCATGGGAGACAAAGGAGTACACAGGGGTAACTGGAGACACAGGAGCACACAAGGGTCACTGGAGACACAGGAGCACACAGGGGTCACTGGAGTCACTGGAGACACAGGAGCACACAGGCTCATTAGAGTCACTGGAGATACAGGAGCACACAGGGGTCACTAGAGACACTGGAGTCATGGGAAACAAAGAAGTACACAGGGATCACTGGAGACACAGGAGCACACAGGGGTCACTGGAATTTTTGGAGACACAGGAACACAGAGGGATCACTGGAGTCATTGGAGACACAGGAGCACACTGGGGTCACTGGAGACACTGCAATCACTGGAGAAACAGGAGCACACAGAGGTCACTGGAGACACAGGAGCACACAGGGGTCACTGGAGACATTGGAGTCACTGGAGACACAGGAGCACAGAGGGATTATTGAAGTCACTGGAGATACAGGAGCGTATGGGCACTGGAGACACTGGAGTCAGTGGAGACATAGGAGCACACAAGGGTCACTGGAGACATTGGAGCACAGAGGGATAGCTGGTGTCACAGGGGCACACAGGGGTCACTGGAGTCCTTGGAGGCAGAGGAGCACACAGGTCAATGGAGACACTGGAGTCAATGGAATGCAGAGGCATCACTGGAGTCCCTGGGGAAAAGACTGAGGATTGCAGCAGAGAGGCTCAGCTTAGGCATAGTGATGCTTTTCTCAAATGTGGAACAACTGGAGGCTCGGTCTTTTGAGCATGCACCGGTAAGCAGGGCTGTCTGTTGATTGGCTGTGGTTCCGGCACTCCAGGTAAAAGCTCATCCATGTCTTTATGGACCTTGTGCACTGGTGTGCTGGAGATACCAGACTGAGTTCCCCCTGAAAAGAAAGACCTGCCTGACACCCTTGTGACACCCCTGACAGTTAGGAGTTTATATTATGGGATGATGGCTTGTGACCAGAGATGAATTACAACATTTTCAAGTCAACCAGTTCCATACATATTTCTCAATCTGCCCAGTCTTATTTTATCTAAAATAATAGTTTTTCCCGATGATATGAACTGGTGTTCGGGGTGCATTGTATCTCTTACCAGTGTGGCAGGGGCGGACTGACCATTTGGAAACTCGGGCACTGCCCGATGGCCCGGAACAGTAGGGGGCCCCATGAGATGCCCCTGGTACCTTTTTCATAGGCTTTTTTGAGTTTGGGTAAGGACACAGGGGCCCATGATCCCCTATTGCCCAGGGGCCCCATGAGTTGTCAGTCCGCCCCTGATTCTGCGTGTTCTGATATTTCCTTTTTTTGCAAACCGTCCAGTAAACCGACTTCTCTCGAAATTGGGGGGATGACGGGATGGAGGTCACCGGCACAGCTTTGGTTCTTCCACAGTTCAATCACATTCCATTCACTTGGGATTTTTTACTATACAAAGATCACTACTATACGGACTTTCATATTTCCCCCTCACGTACTTCAGTCAGACCTGAGAATTTTCCAATCCTGTCTTTTTTTTTTTTCTATAACTGACAGGTGTGTTTGCATCACTCGGGCCTGTATAATTACGGGCTCAGCAGCAGGGAATCAATACACCAGGTTACTGGAAACCATAGAATTTTACACAGCAGGGTGTCCTCTGCATAGCAGCAATACCGGGATGAAGAGCATCACATCCTGAGCTGCTCTATGCAATACATGCTGATGAAGGTAAAGAGGACCAGGATATTTATTTCTGTGTGCTGGCTTAAAGTGTTACTAAACCCCGGGACCCCGCATTCACTATATCCGCTCTCCCCGGACCCCGCATTCACTATATCCGCTCTCCCCGGACCCCGCATTCACTATATCCGCTCTCCCCGGACCCCGCATTCACTATATCCGCTCTCCCCGGACCCCGCATTCACTATATCCGCTCTCCCCGGACCCCGCATTCACTATATCCGCTCTCCCCGGACCCCGCATTCATTATATCTGCTCTCTCAGACCCCGCATTCACTATATCTGCTCTCTCAGACCCCGCATTCACTATATCCGCTCTCCCCGGACCCTGCATTCACTATATCCGCTCTCCCCGGACCCCGCATTCACTATATCCGCTCTCCCCGGACCCCACATTCACTATATCCGCTCTCCCCGGACCCCGCATTCACTATATCCGTTAGTAAAAACCCCCAGCAAGTGGCATGATCAGTAATAACCCCAGCAAGTGTAAGAGCCAGCAATAATATCCCCGGTATATGTCAGCCCCAGCCATAACCAGGGCACAACATAATAAATAACCACTGCCACGGAATAAAAATAAATACCCGGCCCAATGCAATAATTAGCCTCAAGCGCAGTGCAGTAATTATTACCCAGAACAATAATTAACCACCGGCATGGCACAGATGCTGTATAGGGCCTTCACATGGTCAAATTCAGCTATTTGCACTGCATTATAACGCATTTAATGTATTAATGGATACAAAGCTGCATTAATTTGTGTCTTTTTTATATTTTTTGGCGAAAGTTTGAACATTAGGAGTGACAGCCGTCCTGAGAACATTGTTACATAATATAATGGCATCATAGAGCTGACAATCTGCATTATGAGTCACTTATTTTTTTTGGCGGAGTGGCTTTGAGAACACTCAGTTCTGTGCCGCCATCAGCGCCAAACCCGCCCCGACTGTTGGACGTTCGTTGCTTCCAATGATTCTTCAGGGCTTTCCGTCTTATTTCCTGAAGTCTGACAGATTTATGTAGTTTACGGGCCGATCTTTTATGTCCAGTCTGAGAACAGCTGGGCTGGGGATACGAGGCTGGCGTGGTATTGAATGGACGGGTCTGACGCGGCTGTTTGTCACCCAGACTGAAGTGTTCCTGTCAGAGCGCAGAATGTCTACTTGTCATTCATTACCGATAGGGGACCTTGTGTTACGGAACTTCACCCGGACTGATCGATACCGTGGTATATATTTTTGTAAAGTGGAAGGCTTTCTATCTGGGGGTCACTTTTAGATTTTTAGATTCACCGTTCGTGACAAAAAAAAAAAAAATCGAACTATAGCAAAAATGTGGGACCCCTTGCTGACTGCCGTACGTAGAGATACCACCTGTCAGCAAGTGGTTGGCCATGATCTCAGTGCCATTTTTTTTTTTACAGTTGGCTGTTTAGTAAAAGTGACCTGGACCACAATACACCAAAGGTACCCATACACCAACGTGTCCATACACCAAGGTACCCATACACCGACATGCCCATACACCGACGTGCCCATACACCGACGTGCCCATACACCGACGTGCCAATACACCGACGTGCCCATACACCGTACACCAACGTGTCCATACACCGACGTGCCCATACACCGACGTGCCAATACACCGACGTGCCAATACACCGACGTACCTATACACCGACGTACCTATACACCGACATGCCAATACACCGACGTACCTATACACCGACGTACCTATACACCGACGTGCCAATACACCGACGTGCCAATACACCAACGTGCCAATACACCAACGTGCCAATACACCAACGTGCCAATACACCAACATACCCATACACCAACATACCCATACACCAACGCAACCATACACCGACGTGCCAATACACCGACGTAACCATACACCGACGTAACCATACACCAACATACTCATACACCAACATGCCAATACACCAACATGCCAATACACCAACGTACCTATACACCAATGTTGTCACGGTGTAAGGTCAGGTTCAGAGACCAGTTGCTATAGCAGTAAAAGGCTTACCTGGAACCAGCAGGATAGGTACACCAGCGGATCCCCCTGGGAATGACGCAGGCTCACCTGAGGTGCGGGGTCTAAGTATTAACCGGTATTCACCAGAGCTCCTAATGGTGGAGATGGATTGGGCTGCGTGTTAACACCAGGTCGCAGATCTCAGGATCACCCCACCAGGGAATGAGCAGACTGGGAACCAATAGCGGATCAACAGGTTAGGGATCAGACGAAAGCAGAGTCGGTCACAAGCCAAGGGTTGGTCACAAATGGTAGCAGATCAATCGTAGTACGTTAGGATGAGACGAAATCGTGGTCAGGAACAAGCCAAAGGTCAGTAGCGGAGGTGTAGACAGCAGCAGGAACAGTAGCGGGATATTGGCTGGAAAGGCACAATAATCTGGCAAGGAGGAAGTCCAAGGACATGGCTTATATAGGAAGTTCATGGGAGGAGCAAGGAGTTCAAGGAGCAAGGAGTTCAAGGTTCAAGAGCAAACAAGGCACAAGGCAGGATTATCCAATAGATGAGGCAGAGCGTTGTCCAGCATCCTAGGTAGCTCAGTGAGAAGAGTTACTGCCTGACACAGTAGAAGTCCCAGGTTCAAGTCCAGGCCCTGACAAACGTGCCAATACACCAAGGTACCCATACACCGACGTGCCAATACACCAATGTACCCACCAATACACAGACAAGTCACTAGAAACAGAGAAACATTACATATATGAGGATCAGGCTCTTGGGAGGAGTTATGTAAATCTCAGAATGCCTTGATGGGTGGGTGTCAATCTGGAGAGGTAGGTGTTCCTAGGTAATGGTAATGCTGAGCCTTCATGATTGATAAAAGGAAATCCAGTAAATGAAAGAGGTGGACCAGTCAGGCTGGGGAGGAAAGATCTCGGTGATTCTGGACGTCCTTCAGTCAGGAAAGGAGGTAGAGCTCTCTCTGACTTGCTGCAGCTTCTAATGCACATTATAAGAAGCTCACAGTGTGCAGTGACATCAGAGAAAGCCATTTTAGTCCAGGGGAGGAGCCAGTACAACTGTGCAAGACTGAAGGGGAGGGGCCAGTACAACTGTGCAAGACTGGAGTGGAGGAGCCCGTACAACTGTGCAAAAATGAAGGGGAGGAGCCAGTATAATTGTGCAAGACTAAAGGGGAGGAGCCAACACAACTGTGCAAGACTGAAGGGGAGGTGCTGCTACACCTGTGCAAAACTGAAGGGGAGGAGCCGGTACACCTGTGCAAGTCTGAAGGGGAAGAGCCGATACACCTGTGCAAGACTGAAGGGGAGGAGCCGGTACAACTGTGCAAGACTGGAGGGGAGGAGCCCGTACAACTGCGCAAAAATGAGGGGGAGGAGCCAGTATAATTGTGCAAGACTGAAGGGGAGGTGCCAGTACACCTGTGCAAGACTAAAGGGGAGGAGCCAACACAACTGTGCAAGACTGAAGGGGAGGTGCTGCTACACCTGTGCAAGACTGAAGGGGAGGAGCTGGTACACCTGTGCAAAACTGAAGGGGAGGAACCGGTACACCTGTGCAAGTCTGAAGGGGAAGAGCCGATACACTTGTGCAAGACTGAAGGGGAGGAGCCGGTACAACTGTGCAAGACTGGAGGGGAGGAGCCCGTACAACTGCGCAAAAATGAGGGGGAGGAGCCAGTATAATTGTGCAAGACTGAAGGGGAGGAGCCAATACAACTGTGCAAGACTGAAGGGGAGGTGCTGCTACACCTGTGCAAGACTGAAGGGGAGGAGCCGGTACACCTGTGCAAGACTGAAGGGGAGGAGCCGGTACACCTGTGCAAGACTGAAGGGGAGGAGCCGGTACACCTGTGCAAGACTGAAGGGGAGGAGCCGGTACACCTGTGCAAGACTGAAGGGGAGGAGCTGGTACACCTGTGCAAGGCTGTAGGGCAATCCGGAGGTCAGATTTAAGGAATAAAGATGGCCGATTGTACAAACTCGTTCCCTAAACAAATGCCAATGTAATGTAATGCAGAGAAGCTAGAAGAGAATTTACCTGACTGCGCCCGGCACAATCCACTCACCGCAACCCTCCAAATGCCGGTGATGATGGATTTTTGTTTCAAGAGTCGTCCTTTCCTGCTACCTATTCTTCAGGCCAACTCCTGAAAAGTGTTCTTAGGGCACGGCCGGTCAATTTATCCCCTGTCTGCGGCTCTGCCGTGAGCCGGGAGATTGATGGAAATGCGTTTGGCTCTCGGCTTCCTTCCACAAGTGCGGAATTGAAATGTTGGCCTTCTTTATGGATTGTAATGCCGTAAAACAAGATGGAAATCCGCCGCTAAAAGACAATTTGCATCATTCAAGACCCTATGTAAGACTTGTCCCGGGCTGTGCATTGACTGCGCTGTACAAGTCCTTCTTGAATTTATTTTTACCTTTTTATTTTTTTTTTGTCCTTTTTTTGTAGTGGGCGATATATTCGCAAAAAAGAGCGTTCTCCAGGAACGCGCGTAACTCCGCTTATAGATAAGTGCTGCGCGGTGACTTACAGCCTTCAGTTTATTCGGTCCCAGTTTAAATTCGATAAGTGCATTCCACATAAGAGGTGCAAGTCTTACAGGTCATTTCCTTTACGCCCGGTTCACATCTGTGCGGGTGGTGCCGTTGTGGATCCGCACGAAAATCCGTGCAGCCGCACCACCTGCACAGAGGAATGCGGACCCGCGGGCTGGTGCCATTAGTTCTGATGGCATGCCGCCCGCACTGGGAAATGCAACCGTACTGGGAACCTCAGCTGCATTTTCCAAAGAAGTGCAGGGGCTTCTTTCCCTGCGTGTCACGGGCACTGGAGTCCATTCAAATGAAGAGGGTCTCGTGCCCCTGCAAAATGTGGCCCGCATGGCCACATAGATGGGAACCGGGGGTTAAAAAGCAGCCACAACCTGAATAGAAAAGCCTGTCCCCTGCCAGCCTACTATAGGGGAGAACCCTTGCTTTCTATGGTGGAAGCAGTGGACTCTCTGCAGAGGACATACATGCCCCCTGCTGACATTAAGGAAGGGAGGATAAAACGCTGCACTACAAAGGAACAGCCTAGGTGTGAAAAGAGTGGAAGCGGCTTCAGCTTGACTCCTCCCAGATCACCCCCCCCCAACATGTTTCACCCCACCCACAGGGCTTAGTTGCCCGGCATTTTCAGTTTTAATACATTGCACATGAGGTGTGCAGATTCGTACAGTTCATTTTCTTTAGAAAGCAGCCACAGCCTGAGTAGAAAAGCCTGTCTCTTGCCAGCATGCTATAGAGGAGGACCTTTGCTCTCTATGTGGAAGCAGTGGTCTCTCTGCAGAGGTCTAACATACCCCCCTGCTGAGTCACCAGCTAGAGCTCTACCATCATGCTCACTACTCATTGGAGAGCTCTAACTCTGACTCAACTTGGGGGGGTCAGTAGAGAGACAACTGCTTCCACACAAGCAGAATTCTTCTCTGCGGGATGCTGGCAGGGGACAGTTTCCTTGATAAGTTGTTCAAGGTCCTAAAGTTCTTTAAAAAACAGCCACAGCCTGAGTAGAAAAGCCCCTGTCGGGGGGACCCTTGCACTCTATGTGGAAGCAGTGGTCTCTCTGCAGAGGTCTAACATACCCCCCGTTGAGTCACAGCTAGACCTCCCCAATCATGCTTTCTGCTAACCAGAGATCTCTGGCTCTAACTCAACGGGGGGTGTTCTGTTGAGTCACATGGCTGCTTTAAATACAAAAAAAAACCTGTAAGCCCCTGTTCATGCCGGGCGTGACTTGTCATGCTACTAGACAGGTCAAAGTGACATGACAAGTTGCACCCTATTTGCCGCTATGGAAGCATTCAAATTAGTGCGACTTTGAAAAAGGTTAATGCACTGTTTCTGTGCGATTTCAGGTCTGACTTGCTTTCTCGTCGTCTTCCAGTGATGTTCTTCCACTCTTGAAGCGTGCGTACCGCTCAAAACGCCTTGAACGACTCATTGCAGCATCGCCGTACACTTGCTGAATCGTGTCCACCGCCTCTGTGGCAGATTTGCCCAGTTTTGCGCAGAATTTCACATTTACTCTTTGCTCTAACTTGCTGTCCACGATGAAATTAATTTTCGGGTTTTGAGGTTGTTGAAGGTCTTCCTGATCTCTCGTCGTCTTCCAGTGATGTTCTTCCGCTCTTGAAGCATACTTGCCACTCGAAACGCCTCAAACGACTCATTGCAGCATCGCCATACACTTGCTGAATCGGTTCCACCGCCTCTGTGGCAGATTTGTCCAGTTTTGCGCAGAATTTCACATTTACTCTTTGCTCTAACTTGCTGTCCACGATGAAATTAATTTTCGGGTTTTGAGGTTGTTGAAGGTCTTCCTGATCTCTCGTCGTCTTCCAGTGATGTTCTTCCGCTCTTGAAGCATACGTGCCACTCGAAACGCCTCAAACGACTCATTGCAGCATCGCCATACACTTGCTGAATCAGTTCCACCGCCTCTGTGGCAGATTTGCCCAGTTTTGCGCAGAATTTCACGTTGGCTCTTTGTTCTAACTTGCTGTCCACGAAGAAATTAATATTTAGGGGTTGAGGTCGTTGAAGGTCTTCCTGATCTCTCATTGTCTTCTACTGATGTTCTTCCGCTCTTGAAGCATGTGTGCCACTCGAAACGCCTCAAACGACTCATTGCAGCATCGCCGTACACTTGCTGAATCGCATCCAACGTCTCTGTGACAGATTTACCAAGTTTTGCACAGAATTTCACGTTTGCTCTTTGCTCTAACTTACTGTCCACGATTAAATACATTTTTGGAGATTAAGGTCATTGAAGGTCTTCATAATCTCTCGTTGTCTTCCGGTGATGTTCTTCCGCTCTTTGTTCTAATGTGCTGTCCACAATGAAATTAATATTCGGGGGTTGAGGTTGTTGAAGGTCTTCCTGATCTCTCATTGTCTTCTATTGATGTTCTTCCACTCTTGAAGCATGCGTGCCAAAACGCCTCAAACGACTCATTGCAGCATCGCCGTACACTTGCTGAATCGCTTACACCGCCTCTGTGGCAGATTTGCCCAGTTTCGTGCAAAATTTCACATTTGCTCTTTGCTCTAACTTGCTGTCCACGATGAAATGAATTTTCAGGGGTTGAGGTCGTTGAAGGTCTTCCTGATCTCTCGTTGTCTTCCGGTGATGTTCTTCCGCTCTTGAAGCACCAGTGCCACTCAAAACATCTCAAATGACTCATTGCAGCATCGTCGTACACTTGCTGAATCGTGTCCACCGCCTCTGTGGCAGATTTGTCCAGTTTTGCGCAGAATTTCACATTTACTCTTTGCTCTAACTTTCTGTCCACGAGGAAATTAATTTTCGGGTTTTGAGGTTGTTGAAGGTCTTCCTGATCTCTCGTTGTCTTCCGGTGATGTTCTTCCACTCTTGAAGCACGCGTGCCACTCAAAACACCTCAAACGACTCATTGCAGCATCGCCATACACTTGCTGAATCACGTCCACCGCCTCTGTGGCAGAGTTGTCCAGTTTCACGCAGAATCTCACATTTGCTCTTTGCTCTAACTTGTTGTCCACGAGGAAATTAATATTTAGGGGTTGAGGTCGTTGAAGGTCTTCCTGATCTCTCATTGTTTTCTATTGATGTTCTTCCACTCTTGAAGCACGTGTGTCACTCAAAACGCCTCAAACGACTCATTGCAGCATCGCCGTACACTTGCTAAATCGCATCCAACGTCTCTGTGACAGATTTACCAAGTTTTGCACATAATTTCACGTTTGCTCTTTGCTCTAACTTACTGTCCACGATTAAATAAATTTTTGGAGATTAAGGTCATTGAAGGTCTTCATAATCTCTCGTTGTCTTCCGGTGATGTTCTTCCGCTCTTTGTTCTAATGTGCTGTCCACAATGAAATTAATATTCAGGGGTTGAGGTTGTTGAAGGTCTTCCTGATCTCTCATTGTCTTCTATTGATGTTCTTCCACTCTTGAAGCATGCGTGCCAAAACGCCTCGAACGACTCATTGCAGCATCGCCATACACTTGCTGAATCGCTTACACCGCCTCTGTGGCAGATTTGCCCAGTTTCGTGCAAAATTTCACATTTGCTCTTTGCTCTAACTTGCTGTCCACGATGAAATGAATTTTCAGGGGTTGAGGTCGTTGAAGGTCTTCCTGATCTCTCGTTGTCTTCCGGTGATGTTCTTCCGCTCTTGAAGCACCAGTGCCACTCAAAACATCTCAAATGACTCATTGCAGCATCGTCGTACACTTGCTGAATCGTGTCCACCGCCTCTGTGGCAGATTTGTCCAGTTTTGCGCAGAATTTCACATTTACTCTTTGCTCTAACTTTCTGTCCACGAGGAAATTAATTTTCGGGTTTTGAGGTTGTTGAAGGTCTTCCTGATCTCTCGTTGTCTTCCGGTGATGTTCTTCCACTCTTGAAGCACGCGTGCCACTCAAAACACCTCAAACGACTCATTGCAGCATCGCCATACACTTGCTGAATCACGTCCACCGCCTCTGTGGCAGAGTTGTCCAGTTTCACGCAGAATCTCACATTTGCTCTTTGCTCTAACTTGTTGTCCACGAGGAAATTAATATTCAGGGGTTGAGGTCGTTGAAGGTCTTCCTGATCTCTCATTGTTTTCTATTGATGTTCTTCCACTCTTGAAGCACGTGTGCCACTCAAAACGCCTCAAACGACTCATTGCAGCATCGCCGTACACTTGCTGAATCGTGTCCACCACCTCTGTGGCAGATTTACCCAGTTTTGCACAGAATTTCATGTTTTGTTCTTTGTTCTAACTTGTTGTCCACGATGAAATAGCAGACGTGGTAATGCACATGCTCAGACTAGCACCAGTTGCACAGCTCCCGATGTACATGGGTCGATGGCTTTTGGTGCACTGACTTATGAAGATCGGTGCTCCCTGTGACTGTGTGTGCAGCCTTTTGTGTGTGTTACAAAACTAGTTTCAAAACTTTTTGATACCACCTCGTATTATGCAAGAAGCAGAACAAGGTGCCATACAGATAATGCGCTAAGAATCGTGCTGACAGGAGGAGAGAGAAGAGCGACAGCGAGATGAGCTCATCATTGTGCTGCTTCTCCTTTCACTGTCCAGTCACAGGCTGGGGGGCAGGTCCAGGACCACTTGACCTCAGAAGAGATAGGCTGAATGAAGCTGGCCATCAGACTGAGGACATCTAGTGGTTGAAAGCAAGTACTGCAGGGAATACATCAGGATAGAACACGAATATAGCAGCAAAAAACTTGTTTTGTTCTTCTCTCTTTTGATACCGTTCATTTTTACCTTGTTAGTATTACATGGGGTTCTGCTTTCAGCCAATCCGCAGCCATATCAGCAACGAGAAAAGAAAAGGGCTGGGCAACAAACGTCTTTCTCTGTTGTCTTGGTAGAGAAAGCCCGTTAGGATCTTTTTACTTGTCGCCGTCATGCAGATGTCACCCATTGTCCCCGGCGGTATGTGATGTCGTGACAATGCAGTGTAAAATCCGACTTTACAATGCCGAGCAACCAGACGTTGGCGTCAATCAGATATGAGGGAACGGAGGACGCTTCATGCCTCCTAATGAGAATTCCTCGACTCCGCCATGTTAAAGTTCCCGGCCAATTACTCTCCGATAGTGAGAGGTAGTAAAGATAGACGGCTCGCCTCGGGCCAAGTCAATGCACAGCCGGTGCGAAGGATCTGACTTTTCTTTGTCATCATTGCTAAATTAGAACTTTGGTACAATGAAGCTCTCGCCGTCCACGCCGCGCTTTGAAGAGGTTCGGCTTTCATAATAAGGCGCGGCGCTCAGACATGAGATATAAAGTATTTATACATTCCAAGGCGCTGCCAGCCAAGTTTAACATCAGTAATTAAGAAGAGCGCCTTGTGGGGGGGGAATCCAGGTACCTTCTTCTAGACACTGCTGGATTTGTAACCTTTTTAGCCTACTAATGTGTGCGAATGTGAACTCCTCGTGGCAATTCATCTTCAAATGGGTCCTAAAATGGGAAGATCAAACCTAGAGCAGACCATAACCGCTGGACGCCCTGGCCCATTCTGACATTCCTCTCCTACATGTCAAAAATCTGCATTTTTTTTTTTACTAACGCTAGAAAACTACTTGGAACCCCCAAACAATATATATTTTTTTAAATCAGAGGCTCTAGAGCAGTGGTTCTCAACCTGTGGGTCGCGACCCCTTTGGGGGTCGAACGACCCTTTCACAGGGGTCCCCTAAGACCATCAGAAAACGCATATTTCCGATGTATAAAGAGCAGCTACTGTGTAGAAAGCAGCTGCTGTGTTGAAAGCAGCTACTCTGTTAAAAGCAGCTACTGTGTTGAAAGCAGCAGTATTGGAAGTAAAACGAAATTCATGAATTATAATTACTGGGTAAATAATTTTATGGTTGGGGGTCACCACAACATGAGGAACTGTATTAAAGGGTCACGGCATTAGGAAGGTTGAGAACCACTGCTCTAGAGAATAAAATGGTGGGTGTTGCAATTTTTTGGTGTCACGCAGTATTTGTGCAGTGTTTTTTCAAACACAATTTTTTTGGGGAAAAAATACACTTTTAATGCACAAAAACACAGTATAATTGTAACGGAACCGGACCCCGACTGCACCGCTTCTACGTCCGAACACCGACCACAGACACCACAGCTGACCATACAAGACTAGATAATACCAGTCTTGAAGTAAAACCAGGAAATAGACTGCTTTGTTTTAACACAGATACAAGATATAGACATTCAAGGGAACAACCCCCCCTCCCTGCATAATGACACAGGGCGGGGCAATCTACCTTTAGTAACAAGAGACACACCAGCAGACTGTCCCATCAGGAGGGAGGGCTGCTGGAGACACCCCCCCCACCAAGCCAATACACATAAACACATACATCCCATAATAGCTTGCTCCCAAGTAAGACAAGCAATAGGACAATGGGATGCAACCACATGGCATTAAACAATCCACAACCCCCACCCCAATATTAGGACAGATCACCCTGTACCCCTAACAGGCACAGGGTGACTTACACATAAGACGGATATGGGGAGCTGAGACAGGGGTCTCCCCACCTCTCCAAAGTGAGCTGTGTTCCATGGGCCCCCCACCCAAAGTGACTCCCGTCACAATAATACTGAATTGTTTTGAAAATATATAAAAGATGATGATACGCCAAGTAAATAGATGCCTAACATTTCATGCTTTAAGATTGTGTAATGGCAACAAACTACGGTAGCCTTTACAGGTTACCGGTGTAGAGTTACACAGGAGGTCTGGTGCTAGAATTATTGGTTTTTCTATAACGTTTGCGGTGATACCTCACATTTGTGGTGTGTTTACATATGCGTGCTCAACCTACGAAGGTGTTAGCCTTTATTTTATTTACATTTTTTTACACTGTCTCTTAATTTTTTGGTCACTTTCATGGCTATCACAAGGAATGAACAACATCCCTTGTGATAGCTGGAGCAGTGACAGGTCCGCTTTATGGAGAGATCTGGGGTCTATTATACCCCATATCTCTCCTCTGCCCTTCCAGTTATCAGGTAAATCCCAGATTGGTTTGATCTGATGCTTTCAAGGGGCATTTACTTTAGACTGAAACCAGATGTGAGAAAATACTTGTTGCTTCTGGCTTCTTAGACCATATTGATGATTGAGGACTTTCTGGTTCTCGACCATCTCTATGATCAGCTGGCAGAATTTCCGGGTTCAGTCCTGGGCTCCCCGGTGGGCGAAGATAAATGTTTGGGTGGGCCTGTTCAGAGGTCTCTTCTCCTGGGCTCTCTGCCCCTGGGAGGCAACCAGTGCCACTGAAGATCTGTTGCTGTTAGGCCAGAGCATGTGCTTGGCTAAGGGCCTGAACAACATCTGCTGGAGGACACTACCTTAAGAAACTGGGTTGGAGAATGACCCTTTCCATTGAAGAATGTCACTGGGTAGGTGGTTGTGGAACTGTCTCTGGACTTTGGGAGCAGGGCCTATAGCCTAGAACAGGGTTTCTCAACTGGGGTTCCTTGAGCAATGAGCAATTTTTGCCTTTCAGATACGTCTGACACCATGGATCTTTTTATCTATCTGTATTGGGGTGATTCTTCCCAATGACCACAATTGGAAGAAGCATTCTTCCCACTGACCATCACACTAATGTACCACAACTTGTAGATCACGACTTGTAGATATAGTCATTTTTAGCAGGGGTTCCCTGAGACAGGAAAGTTAATTCAAGGGTTCCTCCATGTTGAAAAGGTTGAGTAAGACTGGCCTAGAACTTCAGGAGTGCTTGTGCTTGAAGGGCTAGACGCCAAAGGTTGCTCCATGGACTGTGACTGTTCTTACAGAGTATCAGAATTAGCTGGCTGTTTCCTCTCTGTCGTGGAATACTTAAGGCTGCTATTGAGGAATGTTGCTTGAGAATTTGTCCTCCTGCTTGTGTTTTGGACTATCCACCTGGGCGCTGCAGAAAATCTTCACAAAGACACCCTCTAGACCAGGAGTGTCAAACTTCATTTCATCGCAGGCTACATCAGCATTATGGTTTTCCTCAAATAGCCAGTTGAACCTGTAAGACTAGCTGCCCAAAGCAACCATCCCCCACCTTACATCAGATGTCAAGCGCCCCTCCCCAATCATAAATCAAGAGTCCCCCATCCTCCTTTACATCACAGTACACCTCCCTTATCTTTTGCTGCTGCTGGGAAGTCAGCCGTCAACGCCAAGACCAGGGGAGGCAGAGATGAGGGGGTGCTGTGGCTGCACGTAGAGGTGCTGGATCTGTAGGAGGAGGAGCTGATGGCTGAGACAAGGTGGCGGCGTAGATGGGGGGGAGGCGCCGCAGCTGCAGAAGAGTTGCGGCAGCCACATAAAATGGCCTCGCAAGGTGGATTCGGCCCATGGGCCTTGTGTTTGACACATGTGCTTTAGACTGACCCTGAAATTTGTCAGTGTGCTCTGGAACTGGTACCTGAACCTGGCAGCCTCTGAACCAGTAAGGGAGACCTGGGCTATGCGGCACCTTTTGGGGGTGAGCGCTACACACACAAATAAAAAATTTACAATAGAATACTTTTGTACATCAGCATTATGGTTTTCCTCAAATAGCCGGTTCACAAAGACACCCTCTAGACCAGGGGTGTCAAACTCCATTTCATCGCAGGCTACATCAGCATTATGGTTTTCCTCAAATAGCCAGTTGAACCTGTAAGACTAGCTGCCCAAAGCAACCATCCCCCACCTTACATCAGATGTCAAGCGCCCCTCCCCAATCATAAATGAAGAGTCCCCCATCCTCCTTTACATCACAGTACACCTCCCTTATCTTGTGCTGCTGCTGAGAAGAAGCTGGAGGTGGAGTTGGGAAGCATAAAGTGCAGGTTCTGGAGGAGGACCAGAGAAGGGCTTGTGTCAGCAGTCAACGCCAAGACCAAGGGAGGCAGAGATGAGGGGGTATAATAATTCAATTCAGTGGCAGTGCTCCCAGTGGTAAAGTAAGAATTACGCACTCACCAGAAGCGTAATTCAATTACGCAATATGAAAAACAACATGGGTCTCCTTCACAGGTATAGGTCCGGACTGGAACTCGGGGTGATTCTCCCTCAGGGTGGTAAGGTTATGAGCCCTCAGAGGTATAGAATGATCCAGCTGGCCAGAGGTCCCTTTAAGGGATAGGTGGGTACAGATGCCTGCTTACAGGAGCTTCCCTTTCTGGATATGATAGACTGATAACTGGATCGCAGCAGGGCTCTATAAATAATATAGCTCCTCAGTAGCTGCATGTATTGTGAAGTAATTCATCCCTAACAATCACAATAGAGACTCTGAAGTCTTCAGCAGCCAGTCAGTTTCGGACCTTTTGACTCCAATTAAGGTGGTCAGATGCGCTTTTTGGTCATATAGGGGACCATCCTCTCAGGTTCTCCTAGAATGTTACTCCAATCCAGCAGCTTTCCTGCCTGCAAATAGTGACCACATAAACATCCAACATGTAGCGAACACCACCATTGTGACGGAAGCGTAAGCAGGACAGAACACACAAGGCAGATGGCAAACACTTAAAGCTTTATTTAAAACAGACAACAGTCACTCAATGGGGAGTAGTGTAGGGAGAGAGTCCAAAATACTTGTAATCCAGCCCCGGTGGGCAAAGTTAAAGTCTCTACAGCAATTTGTAATCCAAGAGGCAGTTCATAAGCAGTCAGATAACACAAGGGAAGCATACACTCAGGCAAGGCTGATGCGGTAGTCTCAGGCAGAGCTGATGTGGAAGTCTCAGGCAAAGCTGATAGCGTTTCAGGCAGGGTCCCCCTTCCTCCAATGGGGCTCAGGCAGAGCCGAGGGCCACTATAGTCCAGCCGCAGCTGGACCTCTCAGCAGAATGGCACACAAGAGAGACCAGCACTGACCTCTTAAACCCCCTGAGCAGGAGGAGAGGTGGAGGGGGGTCATTAGCAGGATGGCAATGGAGGGACTGGCTTAATTGAGTTTAGGGACATTTTGGATGACAATGGAGAGAATGGACAGGAATGGAACTACAGTAATTTAATTTGTAGCTGTAAACAGAAAAGACTGGTTGGACAGGATGGACACAATAATTGAGTTTGCAGCTGTAAACAGTGTACCAGTGGGGAAAATACATTAATACAAAAGTAAGGCACTAATTAGTGGGGAGGATATTATAATTAGGCAAACGACTGGTTGGACAGGATGGACACAATGTAGGACATCTGGGCACAACACAATAATTAGATTTGTAGCTGTAAACAGGATAACAATGGGGGAGGATACACTAATTTAATTTGGGACCTTTTGTGGAGGGGGAGTTAATTACAGCTAGGGGCCTTTGGCACACAGGAGTGAATATTAATTGCAAGATGCTCTTCCTATGGCCAGGACAGATTAAAGAAACCAGGAATTATTAACTGGGCTGGCAGAGAACTCGTGACACTCCAGATCATTAATCAGGAATTAATTATTGGCCGGGGCCCCTATACCGTGACAACCACGTTCAAAACCATAGTACTTTGTCAGTGTGCTCTAGAACTGGTACCTGAACCTGGCAGCCTCTGAACCGGTAAGGGAGACCTGGGCTATTTCCAGCGGGTGAGGGCTACACACACAAATACAAAATTGACCATAAAATACTTTTGTCCTCATCTAATAAAAACTGATTTTATCCTTTAAGCTCCGGTGTTCTATTTTTGGCACTTTATAACATTTCAAATTAAAGAAGGAGCTTTCAGACGAAAGATTTCTTGGCTGATAAGTTGTTCTAACATTTGGCAGTCGTCTCCCGCCCGTGCTTAGCCTGAAATAGATTCCGCTGGAAGCCTCTCCTTCCTGTTACCGCCGCGGCAATATCCGGTAGACACACGCCCGTAATTGTATCAACGGGAAAAGCCTAGTTGGAACTTTAATAAGTCACCTCTTCAGCCTCTTCTCCGTCGACAGCGGTGGAAGCAATGACACAGTCGCCGTCTCCGCACCGCCATCTCATTTCACACTTTGTCAGGGAGCATTAGAAAGTGACATTTCCGTTACACATTAGGCCGCTCTCACGGACCGAAAATTGCAATTCAACGGCAGACAATCCTCTTTTCTCCCGACGCAGGTGTATTGCTTTATCGAGGAGTTTTGGCGGTGCTGACGGAGCTAAAAAAAAAAAAGAGAGAGAGAGATAAAAAAAAAACCTTCACTCCCCTGAAAGTTGATTTAACACTTTTCACATAAAAGTATGAAAAGAAGTCATCGCGGGGAAGACATAAAACTTGATGGGTTCTGAGGCTTTGTCATGTTGTGATTTATGAAGAGCTGAAGCCGTACAGATCGAGGCGAAAGCTGAGAAATCCGCAAGCCGCAGGAAGACGGGATATAAAAGGCAATTTAATTGAAGTGACAGAATCATTAAAATTTCGCCATAAACGGCGTTTCCAATGGTTGACTCTGTAACCTTTTTTGTGCCGGGCCACAATATTTGTGGTGAGTTTGCAGATCTAGAAGCATCGCCGCGAAGGCCATTTCAGCCAGATCAAAATGCTGTATATCAGATAAGTGCTTCTAGTGGAACTTTCAGCAACTGGATGGATATATTTCTGAGACGATGCCATCATTCTGCTGCAGGCAGGAGGAAGGGTTTCTCCAGTCTCCCCTCCCCCAGAGATCACCATTGTAACCTTGTCGCAATTCACAAGGTGGGAGGCTGCAGCAGGGGCTCCTCTTCTGAGCTCTAGTCTGGTGACTTTTACTTGGCTGGGATGATGTTATCAGTCCACTGCAAGCAGCAGGAAGGCCCTGTTCACACCAGGCAGGTGCAGCAGAGCATGTGCGTGTTTCCATGCATTTCCCGCACCTCGCATGTAGAGCAGCATATTCAATTCAATGAGATGCCTCATGTGCAAGACATATGTAGAAGAAGCATCCTGTGTACTCAGTGACTTTAAAACATCCAGTATTCCCAGTGACTCCTGTGTATCCAGTGAATCAAGAGTGTCCAGTTTTCCTAGTGACTCCAGAGCATCCATTGTCCCCAGTGACTCCAGAGCATCCAATGTTCCCGGTGATTCCAGGACATCCATTGTACCCAGTGACTCCAGGACTTCCATTGTTTCCAGTGACTTCAGGGCACCCAGTGTTCCCAATACCTCCAGGGCATCCAGTGTTCCCAGTGACCCCAGAGCATCCAGTGTTTCCAGTGACCCCAGAGCATCCAGTGTACCCAGTGATTCCAGAGCATCCTATGTGACCCAATGACTCCAGAGTATCCAGTGTTCCAAGTAACTCCAAAGCATCCAGTGTCCCCAGTGACTCCAGAGCATCCATACATTTTTCCCAGTGACTCCAGGGCATGCAGTGTTCCCAAAGATTCCAGGGCATCCAGTGATCACAGTGACCCCAGAGCATCCTGTGTACCCAGTGATTCCAGAGCATCCTACATGACTCAGTGACTCCAGAGCATCCTGTTTACCCAATGACTCCAAAGCATCCAGTGTCTCCATTTATCCCAGAGCATACTTTGTTCCCAGTGACTCCAGAGCATCATGCACGACCCATTGACTTCAAATCATCCTGTTTACCTAATGACTTCAGAGTATCCAGTGTTCCCAGTGACTCCACAGTATCCTGCATGACCCAGTGACTCCAGAGCATCCTGTTTACCCAATGACTCCAAAACATCCAGTGTTTCCATTGACTCCAGAGCCTCCAGTGTTTCCAGTGTCTTCAGAGCATCCAGGATTCCCAGTGACTCCTGGTATCCAGTGTTCCCAGTAACTCCAAAACATCCAGTGTTCTCAGTGACTCCATAACATCCAAGGTTCCCAGTGACTCCAGTGTATCCAGTGATCCCAATAACTCTAGAACTTCCAGTGTTCCCAGTAACTCCAAAGCATCTAGTGTTCCCAGTAACTCTAGAGCACTGGTGTCAAACTGGTGGCCCTCCAGCTGTTGCAAAACTACAAGTCCCATCATGCCTCTGCCTTTCGGAGCTATGCTTGTAACTGTCAATCTTGCAATGCCTCATGGGACTTGTAGTTTGGCAACAGCTGGAGGGCCACCAGTTTGACACCTGTGCTCTAGAGCATCCTGTATCGCCCAGTGACCCCAAGGGCATACTACTTTTCCAATGACTCCAGAGCATCATGCATGACCCATTGACTCAAATTGATCCTGTTTACCCAATGACTGCAAAGCATCCAGTATTTCCAGTGACTCCAGAGCCTCCAGTGTTTCCAGTGACTTCAGAGCATCCAGGGTTCTCAGTGACTCCAGAACATCCATCCATTTTTCCCAGTGACTCCAGGGCATGCAGTGTTCCCAAAGACTCCTGAGCATCCCATTTTATCCATGAACCTCCAAGCATCCTGTGTCACCCAGTGACCCCAGAGCCTTCAGTCTCACCCAGTAGCCCAGCAACTCCAGAGCTTTCTGTGTTCTCCCTGACCCCAGAGCATCCTGTGTCACCTCGTAGCCCTAAAGCATCCTTTGTCACCCAGTGCACCTCCATTATACCCATGTCTCCATGCAGCCTCAGGTATACTCTTCCATTCTCCTGAACTATCACATACCTGGTGATGGAGGCCAATGGAGAGAGGGCTTCCCTTGTGGCTAAGTTCCGGACGCCCCTGAGAGTGGGACAGTGGGAGTCTGGCCCAAAGTTGCACAGGTCGCCTGTAGGAGTGCTGGTTGGTGGTCCACTCAGAAGCACAGCTGGTGCACGGAGATAGGTCTGCAGACAGGAGGCGCCTGTGCGTGGTATGCAAGCCCTTCCGGGATTTAGATGTTTACTGGGTAGTCGGTTCAAGCCAAGGTCAGGTACCAGCTGCAAATCAGAGCAGACGTAGTCAGATGGGATAGCCGAGGTCATACACAGAGGAGCGAGAGAGAGAGTATCCGTAAGCCAAGCCGAGGTCAGATCAGGGGTAAAGCAGAGTAGAGAGGTCCAGGAGGAAGCCGAGTCAGTAACAGGAAATCACAGGTCAGAATCACTGGAACCGGGAACAGGGCTCGGGGAGCTACAGATCATCCAGCAACCAGAGGAAGTGATGAGCTTCCTTATAAAGGCCGTCTGGCACCAAACTGAGGCTGATGTGTACTTCTGCGGCCATGCAGAGTACTGGCAGAAATGCGAGATCTTCCAGAACGTCTGCCGTGGACAGGACCCTGACATGAACTATCTCTCGATAGAAAAGGACTCCAGTCCCTGATATATATTTCATAGAAAAACTTTCCAGCATCCCCGTAGAAGAGATGGCACCTAGTCTACACCTCGGTTGACCAAAGGGAAGTCAAAGATGTTTCCTATCCTATAATACCATTTAATGTTGCCAGCCACCACCTTCCCCCCGTCACCACTTTGCGTTTTGCGCATGATTCCAGATATTTGTAGGCGCCTGCTGCACAGGAATAATAATTCAGCCAGAAATGATGAATAACGACCTTTAATGTGTACGCGATGACAAAGGCGTGCTTATCCTTGAAGATTCCAGCGTCCTTCGTACCTCGCCAACAACATAACAAAACAGGAATATCGTTTGCGGCGCACGACGCGAGTCCACCTCGGACGTTGTCATAATGTGAAGTATAATAGCGGAATTTCGGATAACCTCACGTGCGCGCCCGCACCTCTCCAACCTCGCTCAGCTGTCAGAGCGCGTTATTGATCTTTCGTCTTTTATGACAGATGGATCAAACAGTCTGCAGAGCAGAAAAATAATAATCTTAAGCAAAGACAATCCTGGCAGCAGAAAATAACAATATTTAGCTGTGTGCGCTCAATACCATTTTATCATTTAAAAATATCATGAATACCGAATGTGAAGCCTGGAAATACGCTCAGGGGTCTTCTCCAGGTTTCTGGGGTTACAGCTTCCCCTCCAGGCGTGGCTGCCATGAAGCATGGGGGCGTTTTTTTTAGTGGTACGCAGTTCTAGCACCTCCAGCAACAAATGCATGTCCTGGCCAGGAGTGCTTGGGCATTGTGACTGGAGTGATTTTGGGTGGGAGGCCCATGGAACACAGCTCACTTTGGAGAGGTGGGGAGACCCCAGTCTCAGCTCCCCATATCCCTCTTATGTGTTAGTCACCCTGTGCCTGTTAGGGGTACAGGGTGATCTGTCCTAATATTGTGTAGACATGTCTAGAAGATAGGTGGGGGTTGTTCATTGTTTAATGCCATGTGGTTGTATCCCATTGTTCTATTGAGTGTCTTGCTTGGGAGCAAACTATTATGGGATGTATGTGTTTGTGTATTGGCTTGGTGGGGGGTGTCTGCTGATGTGTCTCTTGTTGCTAGATGTGGTTTGCCCCGCCCTGTGTCATTTTGCGGGGAGGGGGGATTGTCCCCTGAGTGTATTTATCTTGTATCGGTGTTAAAATAAAGTAGTCTATTTCCTGATTTCCTTCAAGACTGGTGTCATCTAGTCTTGTATGGTCAGCTGTGGTGTCTGTGGTCGGTGTTCGGACAGGGAAGCGGTATTATAATGGGAGTACCCAAGTGCAGTCGGGGTCCAGTTCCGTTACAATTATACTGTGCTGTGCATTAAAAATTATTATTATTATTATTATTACTACGAGTTTATATAGCGCCAAAGGGTTTGCTCAGCGCTGTACAATAGGGGGGACAATACATGGCACAGTACAACAACAACAAACAACGTACGAGGGGTAAGAGGGCCCTACTCTTACGAGCTTACAATCTAGGAGGGAAACAAATTGCGTGTCTCGTCTTGTATGGTCAGCGGTGGTGTCCGTGGTTGGTGTTCGGACAGGGAAGCGGGAGTTTAACAGAAACTAAACACTAAACAACGGTGTCCAATCCACATTGCATATAAGTCCAAAAAAATGTAACCCTGGATTTCCAACAGGCTAATGCGTTGAGACCTCGAAACAGTTGGAAGTCCAGGGTTCCATTTTTTTGGACTTATATGCAATGTGGATTGGACACTGCTTTTTAGTGTGATGTGCCTTTGACCTGTTTGCCTATTGTGAGTTCCATACTCACTTTCTATCCTTCAAATACATTTTTTACGATAATGCACCAGGCCGGTAAGCCCTCTGTTTGTTTTTCTTTATGTCCTCCAATGACTTTGGACTTGCTAAGGGCAGCAAGGAGTGCATTTTCCAGGATATCTGTGATGTTACCATGACCCTAGAGATTGTTCCCTCTGTACAGAGCCCTGTGTTGATTGTCAACATGGGACTCTTGGCTGTGATTGGATACAGCCCATCAACGGGTCGTGGTCATGAATCATTGGCCAGGACCTGCTGACAAAATCCTGCAGCGAGAGTTGGCTCACGGTGGTGATCGTGTGCTCTGTACCCAGAAAAGGCCAGAAACGTACAGGAGCTTACAAGTCACCGGACTGCAGTACAGTGCAGGCGGGTGGTCCTTAAGAGTCAAGGGTGGTCTTCTCTGGGTGACAAAATCCAGCTGTGTCTAATCACAACGGGATTGTCAACACGGGACTCTGGGCTGTGATTGGACAGAGCCCATCAGCGGGTCCTTTTGAATGTCATTCCTGGACCCAATGAAACTATTTTTAATAAAACACAGCCCTCTGTTAGCCAGTGCCAATGTTTGCCTAAAATGTTTTTCAAATCTTTAACTTGGTTATTATGTCTTATGTAACCAATATAATTGTCCTCTCTTTGCGGCCGTCCCTTATCTTCTCATTCTTCTCCTCTCCTTTACTTTCTGATACTCTGTTTTGGAACGGCAAGCTTTGTAACCTCTTTCTGAAGCTTCAGTTTGACAAGCTTCATCCTTTGAGCAGTTCCTTCAAATACGCAAATATTGGCTCATAGAGATTCCTTTAATAAGACTTTTAGGATGGAAACTATGTGCAGGCTTACCATACAGAGATGTGAAGATCCTCCTTTTGGCATCTACCTGGATTTTCACATCAAGGAAAGTCAGAGATCTTCTATCATAACTCAACGTTTCAGATTATTACTGTTATTATTCAAAAGTCTGATTAAGAACTGTTCGGTCCTAGTCCAAAATATTTTTTGGAATCGCCCCATAATCCCGATAAATCGACAATAAGTTGCCTTGAAATTTGGGATGACCATCATTGTTGGTCATCCCAAACTTTGAAACTCATTGTAAACATTCAAAGCAAGTTATTGTCGACTAACTAATTGAGATTGAAGGAGCGGTGGGCACCAAACCTTGCCTTGTCAATGTAGATCTTACCGCCTTCTGGTTCATAAAGGTCCCTTCAGGCTTCTGATTGGATGGGGGTTTTTTTTATCAAGAACAATGGTAAAGTTTGTCTTCCAGGTTTGATGGATATCCTATAGGAGCAGGGGCGGACTGACAACTCATGGGGCCCCTGGGCAATAGGGGACCATGGGGCCCCTGTGTCCTTGCCCACACTCAAACCACACCCAAAAAAGCATATGAAAAAGGTACCAGGGGCATCTCATGGGGCCTACTTCTGACCCAGGGCCCTCGGGCAGTGTCCGAGTTCCCAAATGGTCAGTCCGCCCCTGTATAGGAGTGAACACAAACTGGTTTGTAATGTCTGAATTTCCTGCCTTATAGAAAGGCCTATCATATGGTTGTCTTTGAGGCTGAACTTTAATAATGAGTTAATGTAATAGAAGGAACCTCATCATTTATGTGGAGTCATACATATGAACTGAACTTTCAAGGACACTTATCTTTGCAATCTTTTATACATGTACTGCAAATTCCATGTGAGATGTTATACATGTATAAGGGGTATACACTTGGGCCATAAATACTTAGCACCTTCCTTGTGATTTATACAATTTGTATCTAATTCTATGGCAAGCTTTAATCCATCCAGAATGTACAGAATTAATTCCTATGGATACATGTGGAATGAACACTCCTATTGGGCATGTCATGTCTTTGTTCCATAGCCATGCTACACTGGACTAAGAATACACAGCAGGGGCGGAATGACCATTTGGAAACTTGGGCAATGCCCGAGGGCCCGGGGTCAGTAGGGGGCCCCATGAGATGCCCCTGGTAATTTTTTCATAGGCTTTTTTGAGTTTGGGCAAGGGCACGGGGCCCCATGATCCCCTATTGCCCGGAGGCCCCATGAGTTGTCAGTCCGCCCCTGATAGACAGTACATTAGCCATTCTCAACTAGGGCTCAGTGGGATATTGGGGTTCCTCCAGAATTTGCTAGGGGTTCTTTGAACTGTGGCTGATTGACCTCCCTTTGGATGGTTCCTGCCTAGTTCCAGGACTAACACAACTTGAAAGAGCCAATGGCATGACATGAATGATCCTTTTTGCTGTCTGTAAGGGTGGCATTCTGACCACCAGTGTAAAGGGTTTCATTCTTTCTACTGACCACCATTGTAAGGGTTTTGTCCTTCCTATTGACCACCAATGAAAAGGTTTAATTCTTTGTACTAACCACCAATGTATGGGCCTCATTCTTCCTTCTGACCTCCAAAGTAAGGGTTTTATTCTTTCTACTTACCACCAGTGTAAGAGTTTCATTCTTTTTACTGACCACCATTGTCAAAGGTAAGTTTTTCCTATTGACCACTATGAATGTTGTTCTTTCTACTGACCACCAATGTAACGGGTTCCTTATTCCTATTGACCACAATGTAAATGTTTCATTCTTCCTACTGACCACCAATGTAAGGGATTTGCTCTTTCTATTGACCACCAGTGTAAGGAGTTCACTCTTCCTATTGACCCTCAATGTAAAGGTTTCATTCTTCCTACTGACCACCAATGTAATAGATTTCATTCTTAGTACTAACCACTAATGTTGGGAGTTTACTCCTTCTATTGACTATTAATGTAAAGGTTTCATTCTTTCTACTGACCTGTAAGGGATTTGGTCTGCCTACTGACCACCAATGTAAGAGGTTCACTCTTCCTACTGACCACCAATGTAAGAGGTTCACTCTTCCTACTGACCATAAATGTAAGGGTTTCACTCTTCCTACTGACCTCCAATGTAAGGGTTTTGGTCTGGCTACTGACCACCAATGTAAGAGTTTCACTCTTCCTTCTGACCCCCAATGTAAGGGTTTCATTCTTTCTACTGACCGCTAATGTAAGGGTTTTGGTCTGGCTGCTGACCACCAATGTAAGAGATTCACTCTTCCTACTGACCATAAATGTAAGGGTTTCACTCTTCCTACTTGCCACCAATGTGAGGGGTTTCACTCTTCCTTCTGACGTCCAATGTAAGGGTTTCACTCTTTCTACGGACCTCCAATGTAAGGGTTTTGTTCTCTCTACTGACCACCATTTAAGGATTTAATTCTTCCTACTGACCACCGACGTAAGGGATTCATTCTTCCTACTGACCACCAATGTAAGGGATTCAATCTTCTTATTGACCACCAATTGGAATAATAGGAAAGAAGTAGCCCAATGTCAAAAGGAATGCACATTTGGTGATAGATTAAGAGGCATTTATGGAGAATAACGACAAGTACATTAAACCAACTCGTTTCTAGAGAAAAGACTCTCCCTTCTTCAGGGCTGTAGCTGCACACTGTTAAATGAGAAAGATTCCCATGCCTGTTATATATTTTCCAGGTTTCAGAGGAAAAACTGACAGAGTGACCACTGTCATTCCAGGGGCAGGGGCAGATGTCTCGTTGTTCTCAATAAATGCTTCTTAATCTACCACCAAAAGTGTATTCCTTTGGATACCGGGCGCTCCTTACATAGTTACATAGTTACATAGTTACATAGTTACATAAACAAGAGGGTTTACCACCAGTATCCACCATTGGGCACAACTGACTGGTGGGACATGTCCTTACCCACACAACCACCCACCTACAACCAGTGACTGATCCAATCAGTCCAGCACGGTCTTCAGCACAAACAATATTGACCACCGATTGTAAGGGTTTCACTCTTCCTACTGACCACCAATGTAAGGGATTCACTCTTCCTACTGACCACCGATGTAAGGGTTTCACTCTTCCTACTGACCACCAATGTAAGGGATTCACTCTTCCTACTGACCACTGATTTAAGGGTTTCACTCTTCCTACTGACCACCAATGTAAGGGTTTCACTCTTCCTACTGACCACCAATGTAAGGGATTCAATCTTCCTACTGACCACCAATGTAAGGGATTCACTCTTCCTACTGACCACCAATGTAAGGGTTTCACTCTTCCTACTGACCACCAATGTAAGGGGTTAATTCTTCCTTCTGACCACCAATGGGAGGGGTTCATTCTTCCTTCTGACTACCAATGTAAGGGATTCATTCTTCCTTCTGACCACCAATGTAAGGGGTTCACTCTTCCTACTGACCATCAATGTAAGGGATTCACTCTTCTTACTGACCACCAATGTAAGAGATTCACTCATCCTACTGACCACCAATGTAAGGGATTCACTCTTCCTACTGACCACTGATGTAAGGGATTCCCTCTTCCTACTGACCACCGATGTAAGGGATTCACTCTTCCTACTGACCACTAATGTAAGGGGTTCATTCTTCCTTCTGACACCAATGTAAGGGATTCACTCTTCCTACTGACCACCAATGTAAGGGGTTCACTCTTCCTTCTGACCACCAATGTGAGGGGTTCATTCTTCCTTCTGACCATCAATGTAAGGGGTTCATTCTTCCTTCTGACCACCAATGTAAGGGATTCATTCTTCCTTCTGACCACCAATGTAAGGGGTTCACTCTTCCTACTGACCATCAATGTAAGGGATTCACTCTTCTTACTGACCACCAATGTAAGAGATTCACTCATCCTACTGACCACCAATGTAAGGGATTCCCTCTTCCTACTGACCACCGATGTAAGGGATTCACTCTTCCTACTGACCACTAATGTAATGGGTTCATTCTTCCTTCTGACACCAATGTAAGGGATTCACTCTTCCTACTGACCACCAATGTAAGGGGTTCACTCTTCCTTCTGACCACCAATGTAAAGGGTTCATTCTTCCTTCTGACCACCAATGTAAGGGTTTCGTTCTTCCTATTGACCACCAATGTACAAGCCATTTTTCCCACAAAATTGCTATAAATTAGTTTGAATAAGGGGTCCCAGAGACCAGATTAACTTAGGGGTTCTTCTTGGGTTAAAACCTACAGAAAGGCTTCTACATACAGTATTCACATACAGCAAAAATTTAATTCAAGTATGTGTCCTACTAAGACATCTCTAGTGTGCACATAATCTCAATGTCCATATCCTCATTGAATAATAGTCCTCTTTGCACATCACATTTTGCTGCTTTACAGGTTGAATCTTTATGTGGAGATGTCAGCTACATATATGATGTGTCAGCTACATATATGATGTGTCAGCTACATATATGATGGTCCAGTTATTCCGTCATCATTTGAGAGTATGGCTTTTGGCAATTGAGTTTCTAACTTTCGATATGAAGACTTCAGACTTTGAGTTGGAAGGAATATTATTGTACAACATTGTGAACACTTTTTCCTTTGGATAAGATTGCGATGACATTATCCTTCTTCACAGATGACAACCAACGAGGCTATTAATATCTTCTGGATACGAATACTATAATTATAACTGTCTCAGCAGGGCCCTGCTGATATACAGTCATGGCCGAAATTGTTGGCACCCTTGATATTTCTCCAGGAAATCATGTATTTCTCACGAAACGTATTGCATTAACACATGTTTTGCTATACACATGTTTATTCCCTTTGTGTGTATTGGGACAAAACAAAAAAAGGGAGGAAAGAAAGCAAATTCGACATAATGTCACACAAACCTCCAAAAATGGGCTGGACAAAAGTATTGGCACCCTTTCACAACTGCGGATAAATAAGAATGTTACAAGCATGTGATGCTCCTGTAAACTCACCTGGGGCAAGTAACAGGTGTGGGCAATATAGAAATCACACCTGAAAGCAGATAAAAAGGAGAGACGTTCACTTAACCTTTGCATTGTGTGTCTGTCTGTGCCACACTAAGCATGGACAACAGAAAGAGGAGACGAGAACTGTCTGAGGACCTGAGAACCAAAATTGTGGCAAAATATCAACAATCTCAAGGTTACAAGTCCATCTCCAGAGAACTAGATTTGCCTTTGTCCACAGTGCGCAACATTATCAAGAAGTTTGCAACCCATGGCACTGTAGCTAATCTCCCTGGTCGTGGACGGATGAGGAAAATTGATGAAAGATTGCAACGCAGAATAGTCCGGATGGTGGATAAGCAGCCCCAAACATGTTCCAAAGACATTCAAGCTGTCCTGCAGGCTCAGGGAGCATCAGTGTCAGCGCGAACTATCCGTCGACATTTAAATGAAATGAAACGCTATGGCAGGAGACCCAGGAGGACCCCACTGCTGACACAGAGACATAAAAAAGCAAGACTACAGTTTGCCAAAATGTACTTGAGTAAGCCAAAAGCCTTCTGGGAAAACGTCTTGTGGACAGATGAGACCAAGATAGAGCTTTTCGGTAAAGCACATCATTCTACTGTTTACCGAAAACGGAATGAGGCCTACAAAGAACAAAACACAGTACCTACGGTAAAATATGGTGGAGGTTCAATGATGTTTTGGGGTTGTTTTGCTGCCTCTGGCACTGGGTGCCTTGACTGTGTGCAAGGCATCATGAAATCTGAGGATTACCAAAGGATTTTGGGTCGCACTGTAGGGCCCAGTGTCAGAAAGCTGGGTTTGCGTCCAAGATCCTGGGTCTTCCAGCAGGACAATGACCCCAAACATACGTCAAAAAGCACTCAGAAATGGATGGCAAAGAAGCGCTGGAGAGTTCTGAAGTGGCCAGCAATGAGCCCAGATCTAAATCCCATTGAACACCTGTGGAGAGATCTTAAAATTGCTGTTGGGAAAAGGTGTCCTTCCAATAAGAGAGACCTGGAGCTGTTTGCAAAGGAAGAGTGGTCCAAAATTCCGGGTGAGAGGTGTCAGAAGCTTATTGATGGTTATAGGAAGCGACTGATTTCAGTTATGTTTTCCAAAGGGTGTGCAACCAAATATTAAGTTAAGGGTGCCAATACTTTTGTCCAGCCCATTTTTGGGGTTTTGTGTGACATTATGTCATATTTGCTTTTCTGCCTCTGTTTTATATTTGTTCCAATACATACAAAGGGAATAAACATGTGTATAGCAAAACATGTGTTAATGCAATACCTTTTTTGTGTGAAATACTTGATTTTCAGGAAAAATATCAAGGGTGCCAACAATTTCGGCCATGACTGTATATATATATGGCTTTTTTTCAGAGAGAATGCACCTCCAGCATTGAATGTATGTAATGTCAAGGGATGCTGGGGTGTGCTGGAGGGTCTATTGATGATGGCTGCTGGGGGATCTATTGTCACTGGTGGGGATATATTTCTATTTTTGCATGGGTTTCTGTTGTTGCTGGGTAGGTCAGTTGTTGCTCGGGGGCCATTTGTTGTTCGGAGAGATCTACTGTTGAGGGAGAGGTCTATTGTTGCTGCCTGCTGGGAAATCTGTTGTTGCTGCTGGGGGGTCTATTGTTGCTGGGTGGTATTTTGTTGTGGAGTGTCCATTGTTGCTGGGGGGGTCTGTTGTTGTCTATGAGGGGGTCCATTGTTGCTGGGGTGGGGTCTATCGTTGCTGGGTGGGTCAACTGTTACTGGGCTGGGGGTTGTTCTTGCTCACTGCAGGGGATCTATTTTACTGTCTTTCTTGGTGTCATTAATAAATTCCATGGAAACTACTTAGTAGCACAAAACGATACTTGGCTCTGAATTCTCTAAAAGGGGTGGTACTGGGAGGTGGGTAGGGGGTGAAACCAAGGGACGGTGCTCAGTGGTAGGTAGGGGGTGAAACCAAGGGACGGTGCTCAGAGGTGGGTAGGGGGTGGAGACAGAGAGTGGCTCAGAAGAGAGGAGTTTCTGCACCTATCCTCTGAGAAATAAAGTCCTGTACATATATATATATATATTTTTTTCACCTGGTGATCTGGATCTCGCCAGTATTACACCTCCTGTATTAGAGCGCCCCCACTCTGGATGAAGACGCACAGGAGGCACCTTTGGACAGCAGCATTGTCAATCTGGGGGGAAAGGGGGCATTAGATGTACTAGCAGTTTTAAATACACTGACAACTTGAAGCCAAACTCGAAAAACAACATACTGACTGACTGGCCAGATCACTAGATGAAAATAAAGGAAGAGATTTCAGTTCTTTCAATCATGGAGGCTCAGCATGACATGTGAGCATTACCTAAGGTGGTCTGAATGCAAATACAGTCCGTCTAGGAGCGCCCACCCTAGGATTCTGCACCTGTCCACCTGCCACCTGTCCTACCCATAGATAAGAGTCTTATGAATTGCTCCAAAACTCCTTTTTCGGTTCTGTGGTACACATCTGACAGGCAGAGCAGCCCTAGGCAGATGTGGGAGTCAGTGTGTACACAACAAGAAAGAAAAAAAAAATCCTGTAAGTATACAGGTCAGAGTTATGGAGGATGAGAGGGGGCTGCAGAGGTGACAACCATGGAAGGGGAGGGAGGAAAGAGCTCCAGAGGTGAGATCTGTGGTGGAGAAGGGTCTGCAGAGGTGAGAGCTGTGAAGGGGAAAAGGGGGGCGGGCTGGGTGTAGAGGTGAGAGCTGTAGAGGGGAAAGGTGGGGGGCTAGGTGCAGAGGTGAGAGCTGTGGAGGGAAAAGGGGGGGGTTTGTGCAGAGGTGAGAGCTGTGAAGGGGAAAAGGGGGGCAGGCTGGGTGTAGAGGGGAAAGGTGGGGGGCTAGGTGCAGAGGTGAGAGCTGTGGAGGGAAAAGGGGGGGGTTTGTGCAGAGGTGAGAGCTGTGAAGGGGAAAAGGAGGGCGGGCTGGGTGTAGAGGGGAGAGCTGCGGAGGGGAAAGGGGGGGTTTGTGCAGAGGTGAGAACTGTAAAGCGGAAAAGGGGGAGCTGGGTGCAGAGTTAAGAGCTGCGGAGGGGAATGTGGGGGGCTAGATGCATATGTGAGAGCTGCGGAGGGAGAGGGGGGACCTGGGTGCAGAGGTGAGAGCTGTGGAGGGGAAGGGGGGGCTTTGTGCAGAGGTGAGAGCTGTGGAGGGGAAAAGGGGGGGCTAGGTGCAAAGGTGAGAGCTGTGGAGGGGAAAGGTGGGGAGCTAGGTGCAGAGGTGAGAGCTGCGGAGGGGAAAAGGGGGAGGGCTGGGTGCAGAGGTGAGAACTGTGGAAGGGAAATGAGGGGCTATGTGCAAAGGTGAGAGCTGTGGAGGGGAAAAGGGGGGCTAGGTGCAAAGGTGAGAGCTGTGGAGGGGAAAGGTGGGGAGCTAGGTGCAGAGGTGAGAGCTGTGGAGGGGAAAAGGGGGAGGTCTGGGTGCAGAGGTGAGAACTGTGGAGGGGAAATGAGGGGCTAGGTGCAGAGGTGAGAGCTGTGGAGGGGAAGGGGAGGGGTGTGTAGAGATGAGAGCTGTGGAGGGGAGGAGGAGGGGATGCGGAGGCGAGAGCTGTGTAGGGAAAAGAGGGGGGCTGGGTGCAAAGATCAGAGCTGTGGAGGGGAAGAGAAGGGGGTGCAAAGGTGACAGCTTTGAAGAGGAAAGAGGGGGGCTGGGTGCAGAGGTGAGAGTTGTGGAGAGGAAAGGGGGGGCTGGGTGCAGAGGTCCCAGCTTTTGAGCACCTCCAAGCTGGAATTCAAGACTGCAGAGGTCTTTGGGGCAGCTTCATCTTTTGTGAGCATCTTTGCAATGCGAGTATACTTCTTCTTGTTTTGTCTCTTTAAAAGTGTTGCAAGTCTAGAAAAATAGTTGGTGATCTGCCAAAAAGCCAGTGCGCTCCTCACATCTCTGCTGCACTGAAATCTGAAGTAGAGCTGTTAGGGCCACCTTTTGTTCTCCTCTACTGGGATACAGAATACCTCTCCATAATGTTTTGGAGATGAGGAGAGGGGAGGGTACTGTAGTTAAGCAGGGGACAGCACAAGCACTTGAAGAAAGAAGGTGAATGCGACGATCAGATACAGGAATTTTCAGAAGGAGAGTCAGCAGTGGCAGCTCCCACGTAGTTTCTTATGACAGGCTTTCTTTTATATGTCTCTATATTCTCTTTATTGATGTAGCTCTGCTTTGCAGTTCTTAGCCGGTTCTCTGTTATCTGTAAAGCACACGCTTCTTGTAGCAGGTTTGAATTTGACATCTAAAGCAGGTAATTAAATCTGTGATATACTCTACTGAACAATTAATCAAATTCTTAATAACAAAACAAAAGAACACCCACTTACTGCTTTACAGGAGATAACACAATTAAACCTTCCAGACGACTCGTATTATGGTGGTAAAATCTCGGTAAAGAATCTTCTGCAATATGTAGAGCTGAATTTTTATCAGCTTTAGAATTTTTTTTTTCCTGTAACATGAAAGGAAAAAGCTGCATTGAGCTATTGTAATGAAATTCAGAAACCATGAGTTGTCTGCTGGTGCCTCTAAAGTGAAGTTGTGGACTCTTCTCCACCGTCTATGATGGCCCTAGGCAAGGCCAATTGTAAATGGGTACCAGCAGTCCTCCTGTACGGGGGCCCAGGCCTGCAGGGGAGCCCAGGCAGCTGGGTGAATTTGATGCTTTCAGCTATTGTAATGACATTCAGAAACCACGAGTTATCTGTTGGGGCCTCTAAAGTGATGTTGTGGACTCTTCTCCACCTTCTAAGATGGCCCTAGGCAAGCCCAATTGTAAGCGGGTACCACCAGTCCTCTTGTACGGGGCCCAGGCCTGCAAGGCGGCCCAAGCAGCTGGGGGAATTTGATGCATTGAGCTATTGTAATGAAATTCAGAAACCATGACTTGTCTGCTGGTGCCTTTAAAGTGAAGTTGTGGACTCTTCTCCACCGTCTAAGATCACCCTAGGCAGGGCCATGGATAAGCGGGTACCACCAGTCCTCTTGTATGGGACCTAGGCCTGCAGGGGGGGGGCCCAGGCAGCTGAATGAATTTGATGTATTGAGCTATTGTAATGAAATTCAGAAACCATGAGTTGTCTGCTGGTGCCTCTTAAGTGAAGTTGTGGACTCTTCTCCACTTTCAAAGATGGCCCTAGGTATGGCCGTGGATATATGGGTACCACCAGTCCTCCTGTACGGGACCCAGGCCCAGTGGAGTATTTAGGTTTCGTGCTGCCCTAGGCAACACAAAAATTGGCTTCCCTCCTCCACGGACAGACCCTGACATTGACAAACACCCCCCTCCCCCACGATAAGAGCCTGACATTGACCAACAAAACCCCTCCTGAGAGAGCCTTCCACTACCATCGCCCCATACACACTGGCAAAGCCCCCCTACACACCCTTGCAAGAGAGAAGACACTCAAATTCACAGTTCCAGACATCAGAGTCAGGCTCTGCATACTCCATCATGCAGCCTGCAGCCTCTCTCAGATCCCACCTGATCCCCATGCTGTGTGTGTCCTTTTTTCCATCCCTTCTTTTGGGGGGCAGCACTGTCCCTCAGAAAAATGTCGCTGCACCCCTGAAAAATGCTACCCTAGGCAAATGCCTTGTTTGCCTTGTGGTAAATACGCCCCTGCCCAGGCCTGCAGGGGGGCCCAGGCAGCTGGGTGAATTTGATGCATTGAGCTATTGTAATGAAATTTAGAAACCATGAGTTGTCTGCTGGTGCCTCTAAAGTGAAGTTTTGGACTCTTCTCCACCATCTAAGATGGCCCTAGGCATGGCCGCGGATAAGTGGGTACCACCAGTCCTCCTGTACGGGACCCAGGCCTGCAGGGGGGCCCAGGCAGCTGGGTGAATTTGATGCATTGAGCTATTGTAATGAAATTTAGAAACCATGAGTTGTCTGTTGGTGCCTCTAAAGTGAAGTTGTGGACTTTTCTCCACCGTCTAAGATGGCCCTAGGCATGGCTGTGGATAAGCGGGTACCACCAGTACTCCTGTACGGGACCCAGGCCTGCAGGGGGCCCAGACAGCTGGGTGAATTTGATGCTTTGAGCTATTGTAATGAAATTCAGAAACCATGAGTTGTCTGCTGGTGCCTCTAAAGTGCAGTTGTGGACTCTTCTCCACTTTCAAAGATGGCCCTAGGCATGGCCATGGAAATACGGGTACCACCAGTCCTCCTGTACGGGACCCAGGCCCAGTGGAGTATTTAGGTTTCGTGCTGCCCTAGGCAACACTAAAATTGGCTCCCCTCCACGGACAGACCCTGACTCTGACAAACACCCCCCTGCCCCACGATAAGAGCCTGACATTGACCAACAAAACCCCTCCTGAGAGAGCCTTCCACTACCATCGCCCCATACACACTGGCAACCCCCCCACCCACACACCCTTGCAAGAGAGAAGACACTCAAATTCACAGTTCCAGACATCAGAGTCAGGCTCTGCATACTCCATCATGCAGCCTGCAGCCTCTCTCAGATCCCACCTGGTCCCCATGCTGTGTGTGTCCTTTCTTCCATCCCTTCTTTTGGGGGGCAGCACTGTCTCTCAGAAAAATGTCGCTGCACCCCTGAAAAATGCTGCTGCCCCCCTGAAAAAATGCTGCCTTAGGCAAATGCCTTGTTTGCCTTGTGGTAAATATGCCCCTGCCCAGGCCTGCAGGGGGGCCCAGGCAGCTGGGTGAATTTGATGCATTGAGCTATTGTAATGAAATTCAGAAACCATGAGTTGTCTGCTGGTGCCTCTAAAGTGAAGTTGTGGACTCTTCTCCACCGTTTAAGATGGCCCTAGGCAAGGCCAATTGTAAGCGGGTACCACCAGTCCTCCTGTACGGGGCCCAGGCCTGCAGGGGGGCCCAGGCAGCTGGGTGAATTTGATGCATTGAGCTTATGTAAAGAAATTCAGAAACCATGAGTTGTCTGCTGGTGCCTCTAAAGTGAAGTTATGGACTCTTCTCCACGTTCAAAGATGGCCCTAGGCAGGGCCATGGATAAGCAGGTACCACCAGTCCTCCTGTATGGGACCCAGGCCTGCAGGGGGGCCCAGGCAGCTGGGTGAATTTGATGCATTGAGCTTATGTAAAGAAATTCAGAAACCATGACTTGTCTTTTGGGGCCTCTAAAGTGCAGTTGTGGACTCTTCTCCACTTTCTAAGATGGCCCTAGGCAGGGCCATGGATAAGCAGGTACCACCAGTCCTCCTGTATGGGGCCCAGGCCTGCAGAGGGCCCAGGCAGTTGGGTGAATTTGATGCTTTGAGCTATTGTAATGAAATTCAGAAACCACGAGTTGTCTGTTGGTGCCTCTAAAGTGAAATTGTGGACTCTTCTCCGCCTTCCAAGATGGTCCTAGGCAGGGCCATGGATAAGTGGGTACCACCAGTCCTCCTGTATGGGTCCCAGGCCTGCAGGGGGCCCAGGCAGCTGGGGGAATTTGATGTGAGCAGCGAGAGTGATTGGGACGGGGGGGGGGGGGGGGGTTCTGTACAGCTCTCTCTGTAGCAACTGAAGGCTGGCTTCTCCTCTCCCTCCCACTGGCTTTCAGCTGCTGCAGGAGATTGGTTCCAATAATTGCCCCCTGCTGCACCCATCACCCTCCTTGTGAAACATATGTTTCCACCTGCTGCCCAGGCACCCCTGTGTGTGCTTCCGGCTTCCCTCTTCTCCTTCCGACCGGCAGCTGCAAGCAGTACAATCCTACAGGATGGCGAGTGGGGGAAAGATCTGGTAAATGTGTCACATTTACCTGCCCCTTCCTTTCCTGAATGAACACACTGAATAAGGCATAATAAATTTTGTTTTTTTGTCAGGTTGGCTATATGGGGCCCCCTTGGTTTCTAACAGCAACCGTGGCCCTAGGTCCATAGATCAGCACCTTCAGGATTTTCTTCTTGGGTTCATCTTCACCAGTTGTGGACACCACGTCTGTGAAGGTTCTTATTTATCTAGAAGTAGTCACATTCAACAAAACATTTTCAACATTACGGAACAAACTTGATTGAATGTAATTAGCTACTACTAGATATTGGGCACCCCTAAAACCTGGACAGTGTACCAGGGAAATATCAACCACATCTTCCATGATCTGTGGACAGTCTTCCCTATATGACCTCCTGTTGGGCAGCAAAACATAGCAACATCGAGATTACCATTATATTTATTAGTGCCCCTCACAACTGAGCATTGTATCCTTTGAAGCTTGTTGCTCAAAGCTCAAAAAAGTATGAGGGTTTCATTGTGGCAGAGTCCCATGTTTTGAGCCCCTATAGACTTCGATGGAAAAGCCTAAAAAAATTCCTAAATATGTACATTTTTCGCACTATTTTTGGCCTCCCTTCTTCCTTGTAACTAGTTTTCCATTGGCTAGAACAAAAAGCTCAAGCATTGGCGAACTGACCATTTAGAAACTCAGGCACTGCCGAGGGCCCGGGGTCAGTAGGGGGCCCCATGGTTTGCCCCTGGTACCTTTTCATAGGCTTTTTTGAGTTTAGGCAAGGACACAGGGGCCCCATGATCCCCTATTGCCCAGGGTCCCCATGAGTTGTCAGTCCGCCCCTGCGCTCAAGCCTGAAAAATTCACAAAAAAGCTTAAATAATTTACATAAATATGTTCAAGTGTATCCAGGCTTGGACCCCCTTTCACATTTGAGCATCTTGAAGTGTGTTCTTAACAGGTTTCAATGCCCAACATCAAGATTCCCATGATACTTAATGATGCCCATTCATACTTGAGTGTTGTGCTTCTTGCACGAAGCTCAGAAAAGTACATGAGCTTCTATGGGGCAGTCAAATGTTTTTGGCTTCTACACCGTGTTCCAAATTATTATGCAAATGATATTTTTCTCATTTCCTCAATAATTGATGTAAATAACAGTCGGCAGAATTCTCAGGTTACAACTATAAGAGGACAATTCACATTTTATTGAACAAACCTCCTAATGATAACAGGATTTGTGTTCCGGATTATTCCGCACAGGAAGTTTCCAAACACTTTCTAGGTTGTAAAGAACTGAAAATTGTCATTTGTTGTGTTTGCAGCAAATTTACTGAAATCAAAAGCTATTTCAATCAAACTTTTAACAACATTGTAACTTTGTAAACATTTGAAGCGGTCACGTTACATCTGATAGCAGATCACAAGTCTGGCATCCATTGAACTTGGGAGTTTTTGGACAGTTTCTGCTTGAATTTGTTTGTAAGATGTCAGAATAGCCTCCCAGAGCTGCTGTTTGGATGTAAACTGCCTCACACCCTCATAGATCTTTTGCTTGAGGATGCTCCAAAGGTTCTCAATAGGATTGAGGTCAGGGGAGGATGGAGGCCACACCATGACTTTCTCTCCTGTTATCCCCATAGCAGCCATTGATGCGGAGGTATTCTTTGCAGCATGAGATGGTGCATTGTCATGCATGAAGATGATTTTATTACGGAAAGCATAGTTCTTCCTTCTGTACCAGGGAAGAAAGTGGTCAGTCATAAACTCCACATACTTTGCAGAGGTCATCTTTACACCTTCAGGGGCTCTAAAGGGGCTGACCAGCTCTGTTCCCATGATTCCGGTCCAAAACATGACTCCACCACCGCCTTGCTGACGTTGCAGCCTTATTGGAACAGGGTGGCTGTCCACCAACCATCCACTACTCCATCCATCTGGACCATCCAGGGTTGCATGTTAAAAAAAAATAAGTGTTACTATACCCACAGCTGTAAAATCAGTCTGTAGATGCAGTAAAGCATGCTTATTATACTCACTGTGGAACCTTTTTTCTTGAGAAAGTGCATGTCAACAGCACAGGACCAATCAGCACTGTCCAGACAGAGGGTCAGGGGTTTTGCATCCTCCTAGAGCAGAAAGGAAACTTCTCCTACAAGCTTCAACCAGTGCTCAGCTGGACACTGATAGAAGTCACAAGACTGCTATATACTGCTGAAGAGGAAAGGGATTTAGCAGTTTATGTATACTAAAATAATTGCATTTCCATGTTCTGTGTACTGTGGGAGACCAGATATAGTGAATGCAGGGTCCAGGGAGAGCGGATATAGTGAATGCGGAGCCCTGGGAGAGCGGATATAGTGAATGCGGGTTCCAGGGAGAGTGGATATAGTGAATACAGGGTCCGGGGAGAGCGGATATAGTGAATGAGGGGTCCGGGGAGAGCGGATATAGTGAATGCGGGGTCCGGGGAGAGCGGATATAGTGAATGCGGGGTCCAGGGAGAGCTGATATAGCGAATGCCGGGTCCGGGGAGAGCGGATATAGTGAATGCAGGGTCCGGGGAGAGCAGATATAGTGAATGCGGGGTCCGGGGAGAGTGGATATAGTGAATGCGGGGTCCGGGGAGAGCGGATATAGTGAATGCAGGGTCCGAGGAGAGTGGATATAGTGAATGCGGGGTCCGAGGAGAGTGGATATAGTGAATGCGGGGTCCGGGGAGAGCGGATATAGTGAATGCGGGGTCCAGGGAGAGCGGATATAGTGAATGCGGGGTCCGGGGAGAGCTGATATAGTGAATGCAGGGTCCGGGGAGAGCGGATATAGTGAATGCGGGCTCCGGGGAGAGCGGATATAGTGAATGCGGGGTCCGGGGAGAGCGGATATAGTGAATGCGGGGTCCGGGGAGAGCGGATATAGTGAATGCGGGGTCCGGGGAGAGCGGATATAGTGAATGCGGGGTCCGGGGAGAGCTGATATAGTGAATGCGGGGTCCGGGGAGAGCTGATATAGTGAATGCAGGGTCCGGGGAGAGCGGATATAGTGAATGCGGGGTCCGGGGAGAGCGGATATAGTGAATGCGGGGTCCGGGGAGAGCGGATATAGTGAATGCGGGGTCCGGGGAGAGCGGATATAGCGAATGCGGGGTCCGGGGAGAGCGGATATAGCGAATGCGGGGTCCGGGGAGAGCGGATATAGCGAATGCGGGGTCCGGGGATAGCGGATATAGCGAATGCGGGGTCCGGGGAGAGCGGATATAGTGAATGCGGGGTCCGGGGAGAGCTGATATAGCGAATGCGGGGTCCGGGGAGAGCTGATATAGTGAATGCAGGGTCCGGGGAGAGCGGATATAGTGAATGCGGGGTCCGGGGAGAGCGGATATAGTGAATGCGGGGTCCGGGGAGAGCGGATATAGTGAATGCGGGGTCCGGGGAGAGCGGATATAGGGAATGCGGGGTCCGGGGAGAGCGGATATAGCTAATGCGGGGTCCGGGGAGAGCGGATATAGCGAATGCGGGGTCCGGGGAGAGCGGATATAGTGAATGCGGGGTCCGGGGAGAGCTGATATAGTGAATGCAGGGTTCGGGGAGAGCGGATATAGTGAATGCGGGGTCCGGGGAGACCGGATATAGTGAATGCGGGGTCCGGGGAGAGCGGATATAGTGAATGCGGGGTCCGGGGAGAGCGGATATAGTGAATGCAGGGTCCGGAGAGAGCGGATATAGTGAATGCGGGGTCCGGGGAGAGCGGATATAGTGAATGCGGGGTCCAGGGAGAGCAGATATAGTGAATGTGGGGTCCAGGGAGAGCGGATATAGTGAATGCGGGGTCTGGGGAGAGCGGATATAGTGAATGCGGGTCCGGGGAGAGCGGATATAGTGAATGCAGGGTCCGGGGAGAGCGGATATAGTGAATGCGGGGTCCCGGGAGACCAGATATAGTGAATGCGGGATCCAGGGAGAGTGGATATAGTGAATGCGGGGTCCGGGGAGAGTGGATATAGTGAATGCGGAGTCTGGGGAGAGCGGATATAGTGAATGCGTGGTCCAGGGAGAGCAGATATAGTGAATGCGGAGTCTGGGGAGAGTGGATGTAGCTAATGCAGGGTAATGATGCCCTTCACACCTGAAGCTTGAAAAATTACACGAGTTTCTGGGACAAGGGGGGGCTGAGCAGGCTCCTGCTCTGAGTGCTGTGTTGAGGGGGGGTCAGCACTGCCAAATTGGCTGCTGGTCCTGCTCCTTACTGACAGGAGTGACTGCACTGTCACTCCTGTCAGAAGTATCAGTGGCTGATAGCTACTGCTGGAGGGAGGATTGGGCTTTCTCCTCCCTCCAGCCTTCAAGGGTCAGAAACGAACTGGCACTGAGAAAGAGATCCTCAATTCTGTCCTCAATCTCAGTGCTGCACTGCTGAGGAAGGTGGGCAGACTGTGTCCTTCTTCCTCTCTCCCCCTGTCATGTGACATGTCATGCCTTCATTCCAGTGAGAACCCGATCTAAGTGGCGGGGGGGGGGGGGGGTTGTTACTTAGAAGTATGGAGACACCTGATGTAAAGGGAGAATCCACTGGGGACACCTGATGTACAGGGGGACTTTATTGGGGACACCTGATGTAAAGGGGACTTTATTGAGGATACCTGATAAAAAATGGGACTCTACTCGGAACACCTGATGTAAAGGGGACTTTATTGAGGATACCTGATATAAAGGGAGACTCTACTGGGGACATCTGATGTAAAGGGGGACTCTATTGGGGACACTTCATGTAAAAGGAGACTCTACTGGGGACACCTGATGTAAAGGGGGCTTTATTGAGAATACCTGATGTAAAGGGAGACTCCACTGGGGACAGCTGATGTAAAGGGGACTTTATTGAGAATACCTGATATAAAGAGGGACTCTACTGGGAACACCTGATGCAAAGGGAGAATCCACTGGGGACATCTGATGTAAAGAGGGACTCTATTGGGGACACCTGATGTAAAGGGAGACTCTATTGGGGACACCTGATGTAAAGGGGACTTTATTGAGGATACCTGATAAAAAGGGAGACTCTACTGGGGACATCTGATGTAAAGGGGGACTCTACTGGGGACATCTAATGCAAAGGGAGACTCTACTGGGGACACCTCATGAAAAGGGGGACTCTATTGGGAACATTTGATGTACAGGGGGACTCTGTTGGGGACACTTGATGTAAATGGGGAATTTATTGAGGATACCTGATATAAAGGGGGACTGTACTGGGAACACCTGATGTAAAGGGGCACTCTACTTGGAACACCTGATGTAAAGGGGGGCTCTACTGGGAACACCTGATATAAAGGGGGACTTTACTGGGAACACCTGATGTAAAAGGGCACTCTACTGAGAACACCTAATGTAAAGGGGGGCTCTACTGGGAACACCTGATGTAAAGGGAGCCTCTACTGGGGACACCCGTAGTAAAGGGGAACTCTATTGGGAACATGTGATGTAAGGGAAGCAATGGAAACACCAGAAAACATACAATTTGTGTCCTCTGTTGCTCCTAGTAGCTAACTTATCATTGACTAAAACAAAACCATTAAGGCCTAAAAGTAACCTTCCAGAAAATGCCCCAAAACACTCATATTCAAATGTAAATGAGGGCTTACCAGGGGTAGAAAGAAAGGAAGATGGGAATATGGGGGGTGGGGGATGGGGAGAGACATAAGAAGAGAATAGTAGTAAAATCTCCCAGAAATTATTACATTTCTCTACATTTCTCCTTGAAGCATTTCCTTCATCTTTAACAATCAAAGTTTTAATGAAAACAAGCAATCACGCCCCGTGCGCTCGGCATTACCTCCCGTGTGCAATCATTTATAACATATTTGGAAGCGTTTTGCCATTTACCTGATGCGGTAAAGTCATCCATCGTGGGGGTGGGAGAGTCATCGGCATGACAAATGGCCTTTTGTTTGGATGGGTGTTTTGCGTCCTATGAAGTGATCACCTGAATTCTGCTCTATTAATAATGCATTTTAGTTTTCGATAGCTTGTGTGCGAACATCTCGCCTGACCTTTTCTAATGCCCTTCTGAGTAAACACGAGGTTTATTTGGCAACTAAATTACACGGAAGGTGTACAGTCACAGCCGAGCGAATTTCACCCAGGACACGTACACGCTACGCCATGCCAGCTCGTCAGACGTCCTTCCAGGAGCCAGAAGAAAATGAAAGGGAAGCTGCCGGCTTTTTTTTATTATTTAATGCATTTTAATTTCAGCAGCTGCTTCTTCCTCTCTGTGAAGATAATCAATTCCTCTCCATGCTGAGATCCGGGGGTAGATGGTGGGGTATACACTGATCAGCCATAACCAGGGGCGGACTGACCATTTGGAAACTCGGGCACTGCCCGAGGGCCCGGGGTCAGTAGGGGGCCCCATGAGATGCCCCTGGTACCTTTTTCACAGGCTTTTTTGAGTTTGGGCAAGGACACAGGGGCCCCATGATCCCCTATTGCCCGGGGGCACCATGAGTTGTCAGTCCGCCCCTGGCCATAACATTATGACCACATACCATAACTTGACCACCCACCTAATATTGAGTAGGTTCGCCTTTTGCTGCCAAAACAGCCCTGACCTGTCAAGGAATGGACTCCACTAGACCTCTTAAGGTATGCTGTGATATCTGGCACCAAGCTGTCAGTAGCAGATCCTTTAAATCCTGTAAGATGTGTAACTCTACCCCCCCCCCCCCTCGCAGGAGCCGCATGGAAATTTGTCTTTTTTTGTTCTGCGCCTCGACCCCAAGAACAACCTCTGCCCCTCTGGCACACCTAACTGAATGAATGTCACTGCAATGTGAATGATAACACTTTAGCTAGTCTAGAGTGCACTCTAGGAGAGTGGCTAAGATATGGTGCAATGTTCCCTGAGAGGTACCTCCTGGCATAAGCAATAGGAGTCTGCCTGTGTACACAGTCTTTATTCCCAACTCTTCAGCTGGCCAGCGTTGGGGCCCAGTTGTACTGTTGGTGCACTTGAGAATAGTCTCAGTTGAGCCTGAAGGCAGCAGTAAAGCTACTAGATGGCTGTATGATCAGTTCCTAATGCCTCAGTCTCTCTAGCAGCAGATAGCAAATCCCCACAGCAGCAGCTCCCTGGCCTCAATGATATTGTAGCTCACCACCCGGTCACACACAGAAATTAGTCCACTCTCTGTTCTACACCCAGGTGACTCTGGCCGTCGGCACCCCCAAAACTCAGTCCTCCAGGGCCCATTCAGGCCACCTATATGCAGCAGCGATGGTGCACACTGAACAGCGATGTCCTCTCTCGGGTCTCCCTCACGGTAAAAGGAAACTCTATTCTCTCCCTGGGAAATGCAGTTCAAAAGCTTTTGATTACAGTAGAGTCTCTCACTTCTGGACTACAGTTCCCACAGTGCAGTGCTGCCTGACTCAGTCTATTGAACTCTCCCTGTTAAGCAGTGCCCTCCTCTGGCTGATATAGCTGTTAACCAGTTCAGCACCGCAGGAGAGCAGCTGCAGACAGTGTTTCTCTCACTCTTTATTCTTAGCCAAGCGCCTGGCTACAGTTGCGAGCTGAGGCCTCCATGGATCGGACTTGTTGTTCCAGCAAATCCCATTGATGCTTGGTTGGATTGAGATCTGGAGAATTCTTTGCCCAAGTCAACACCTCAAACTTGTTGTGTTCCTTAAAGCATTCTTGAATTCATCAGACCAGTCCACCTTCTTCCATTGCTCCATGGTCCAGTTCTGATGCTCTCGTGACCATTGTAGGTGCTTTTGGCTGTGGACATGGGTCAGCATGGGCACCCTGACTGGTCTGCGGATGCACAGCCCCATACACAACAAACTGTGATGCTCTGTGTATTCTGACATCTTTCTATGAGAACCAGCATTCACTTTTTTTATTTGAGCCCCAGTAGCTCTTCTATTGGATCGGACTACATTGGCCAGCCTTCTCTCCCTACCTCCATCAATGAGCCTCCCCACCTGTATTAATGAGCCTTCCCTCCCACCTCCATCAATGGGCCTTGGCCGCCCATTCCCTTGTTGCCAGTTGGCCACTTTTTTTTCCTTGGACCACTTTTGGTCAGTTCTGACCACTGCAGACTGAAACATCCCACAAGAGCTGCAGTCTTAGAGTTGCTCTGACCCGGTTGTCTAGCCATTACAATTTGTCAAGGTCCCTCAAATCCCTACACTTGGGTTGTCTAGCCATTACAATTTGTCAAGGTCCCTCAAATCCCTACACTTGGGTTGTCTAGCCATTACAATTTGTCAAGGTCCCTCAAATCCCTACACTTGGGTTGTCTAGCCATTACAATTTGTCAAGGTCCCTCAAATCCCTACACTTGGGTTGTCTAGCCATTACAATTTGTCAAGGTCCCTCAAATCAATACACTTGGGTTGTCTAGCCATTACAATTTGTCAAGGTCCCTCAAATCCCTACACTTGGGTTGTCTAGCCATTACAATTTGTCAAGGTCCCTCAAATCCCTACACTTGGGTTGTCTAGCCATTACAATTTGTCAAGGTCCCTCAAATCCCTACACTTGGGTTGTCTAGCCATTACAATTTGTCAAGGTCCCTCAAATCCCTACACTTGGGTTGTCTAGCCATTACAATTTGTCAAGGTCCCTCAAATCCCTACACTTGGGCATTTTTTCTGCTTTCCATACCTCAGCTTCAAGGACAACATGTTCACTTGCTGCCTAATACTGTATATCCCACCTACTTTCAGATGTCATTGCAACGAGATAAACAATTCATTTTACTTGTCAATGGTCAGAATATGATGGCTGATCGTTGTATTCTGGTTTGGCGCTGCACTGAACAGACCCCTGGTGTTAAAAATAGGCAAGCTGTTTGTTTGACCACCCTTGTACACATGCATACCCCCCTCACATTCAGCAGGAGTATTGCCGCCGAATGTGACCCATTCAATTGAATGGGGCTGTGTTGCAACCACCGTGCAACCGTGTGTGATGCCGTGCTGTGGGCTTTTCAAGGTTAAAACCGGTGGTATTGCCTCAAACTGCCTGCCAACCATCCTATGAAAAGTGATCCACCGTGGATCGCTTTCAGAGGGGCGGCAAGGGCAGCCATTTGTGTGAACGAACTCTTAGGGTCCTTTTTGAAGACAAACTGTTCATAGCACAGCGAAGACACATTTTCATCAACATGACAGAGAGGAAGGCTTGAAACATTTTTAGCATAGCCCGCTGCCTCCTACTCTCTAGAAGCTTATTGTAATGCTTCCCGGAAAATGTCTTCAATTATCTCTGCATATATTTTATTCTAAAACGTAAATAAAATTGCCATCAGTAACGCTGTGACCTATTTACTGCGCTCCCCTCATTACAGAATTATATTAATAATCACTTCAATATTCCACCTATAGAAACAATGCAGTATGTAGGTCAGGCTCCAGTTTCTTGTAACGTTGATGGATCAAATGTGGTCTGCTTTGTTCTCCCTGCATAAGACCGCAGCCTAATAGAAAGACCATTGGGATTTCCAATGGATACAATTAAATAACCCCAAGAATATAATTAAAGAAAAATGTTTCTACTACACTATTCTAAGGGAATGAGGTTCAATGATACCCAGCAAACATGGCAGCTACAGGGTTTGGACAGTAGACATGTTGGTAGAATGCTGAACCCAAAAGCTGGAAAGGAGAGGGCTTTAAATCTAAATTTTAGAGGTGGCTCTATCAGCCGGGGTGTCACAGTCAGGGGTCAGGCTCAGAGACCAGTACCTCCAGCAGTAGAGAGGCTCCAACTGACCAGCAGGATGAGTATACAAGCAGGTCACCCTGGCTGATGACGTGGGCTCACCCGAGGCATGGAGTCTAAGCACTATTCTATGTTCACCAGAGCTCCTGATGGTGGAGATGGGTTTTGCTGCATCTTAGTACCAGGTTGCAGTCCTCAAGATCCCCCCATCAGGAGGGGTCGGGGTCCAGTAGCAGATATATCAGGTAGGGATCAAGCAGAAGCATAGTCAGTAAACAAGCCAAAGGTCAGTAAAAAGTGGTTGCAGATTGGGGTCAAGCAGATCGTAGTCAGCGAACAATCCAACTGTTGATAATGAGTGGCAGTAGAGATAACCACTGCTGCAGGAAGGCTAGGCTTTAAATGTAAATTTTAGAGGTGGCTCTATCAGCCGTGGTGTCACAGTCAGGGGTCAGGCTTAGAGACCAGTACCTCCAGCAGTAGAGAGGCTCCAACAGACCAACAGGATGAGTACACAAGCAGGTCACCCTGGCCGACGACGTGGGCTCACCCGAGGCATAAGGTCTAGGCACTAACCAATGTTCACCAGAGCTCCTGATGGTGGAGATGAGTTTTGCTGCATGTTAGTAGCAGGTCACAGTCCTCAAGATCCCCCCATCAGAAGGGGTCGGGGTCCAGTAGCAGATATAGCAGGTAGGGATCAAGCAGAAGTGTAGTCAGTAAACAAGCCAAAGGTCAGTAACAAGTGGTTGCAGATTGGGGTCAAGCAGATCGTAGTCGGCGAACAATCCAAATGTCGGTAATGAGTGGGAGTGGAGTTAAGCACAACTGCAGGAAGGCTAGGCTTTAAATGTAAATTTTAGAGGTGGCTCTATCAGCCGTGGTCACAGTCAGGGGTCAGGCTCAGAGACCAGTACCTCCAGCAGCAGAGAGGCTCCAACTGACCAGCAGGATGAGTACACAAGCAGGTCACCCTGGCCGATGGCATGGGCTCACCCAAGGCACGGGGTCTAAGCACTATCTGATGTTCACCAGAGCTCCTGATGGTGGAGATGGGTTTTGCTGCATGTTAGTACCAGGTCGCAGTCCTCAAGATCCCCCCATCAGGAGGGGTTGGGGTCCAGTAGCAGATATAGCAGGTAGAGATCAAGCAGAAGCGTAGTCAGCAAACCAGCCAAAGGTCAGAAATAAATGGTTTCTAGACTGGGATCAAGCAGAAGTGTAGTCAGTAAACACGCCAAAGGTCAGTAACAAGTGGTTGCAGATCAACCAGATCGTAGTCGGCGAACAATCTAAATGTCGGTAATGAGTTGGAGTGGAGATAAGCACAGCTGAAGGAAGGCTAAGAAGCAAGATATGAGCTGTAGAATAGCACAATAATCTGACAAACAGGAAGTGAAAAGGCATGGCTTGAATAGGAAGTTCATGGGAGGAGCAAAGGGTTCAAGGGTCAAGAGAAACAAGACACAAGACAAGGTTGTCTAAGGAATCGGGCAAGGAGATGTCCAGCATCTCAAGTGGCTGATCAAGAAGCGATAAGGTTCAAATCTGGGTCCTGACATTGGGTGTCCTTGGGTATTCCTGGAGTAGTCTGTACAAAGAACAAGAATGCCACAGATCGAATGTTAATCCAGTGAGTCTTTGTTGCACATGACAAGAGGTCAGTAGGAGAAATCCAACGTGTTTCAGGACTCAGAGCTTCCCATCAGGGATTAGGTACTGGCAGTAATTTGAGGAGAATACTGGTTTACAAATTTCAAACTGAAAGGATAAAAGCTGGACCAGTATGGGTCACCAGTAAGCCAGCCAAATTGGCCCAGCCTTATACTCCAGTTGGGGGTTCTGTCATCAAGGGTATACTTGGTGGTCCCTGAAGTAGCCCAAACATATTAGGAAGGATGAGAGCACCACAGATCTAATATGAGAGCATTACGTATTTATTGCAGATGACGAGAGGTTGAAAAGAGAAGTCCAATATGTTTCAAAGCTCAGAACTCCCTTCATCAGGGTTTAGTTGCTGGCAGAAATTTGAGGAGAATACAGGACAACAAGTTCCAAATAAAATTATAAAAGTTGTGGTACGGGCAGGGGTGTATTTGCCACAAGACATTTGCCTAGGGTGGCATTTTTCAGGGGGGCAGCACCGCCCCCTGGAAGAAGGGACACATGAACCATGGAGACCAGGTGGGATCCAAGAGAGGTTGCGGGCTACTTGATGGTGTATGGAGAGCCCAACTCTCGTTCCTGGGGATGTCCGGAGCTGTGAAGGTGAGTGTCTTTCTCTAGCGTGGGTGTGTGTGTGTGGGGGGGGGGGTGTTAGACTCTCTCAGGTGGCTGATGGGCAGGTGTTTTGTTGGTCAATGTCAGGTGGGGGGGTGTGCCCGATTTGTGTGCTCAAAACCTGAATACACCACTGGGTATGGGTCTCTGGTCCAGCAGTCAGATTGCCATATGGTCTATACTTAGGGGTCCTGCAGAAAGGATGAAAGTGCCACAGATCAAATTTGAGTCCAGTAGAGATCTGTTACATATGACAAGAGGTTGAAGAGAGAAAATCTGCCATGTTTTTGGGCCTCAGAACTTCCTCTTCATCAGGGCTTAGAAGCTGGCAGCTATTTGAAGAGCATACTGGGCATGTTGAAAACAAAGATTTCTAAAGTAGTCCATGCACTACATCTTGTGTGACTTGCATAGACATCTGTGTCTTGCAAGTCGCACCTCAAGTCGGATTCCCACCTAGAAGGTCACTAAGGTCTTCTCTGAAGCCCGCCTCACCACCTGCCCCCTTGACCCTGTCCCCTCACAACTCCTACAACCTCCCTCCCCCTCCATCCACATCTTTAATCTCTCCCTCTCTTCTGGCGCATCCCCCTCCCCTCTGAAGCACGCGCACATCACTCCCATACTCAAAAAGCCCTCCCTGGACCCCACTGACCCAAACAACCTCAGACCCATCTCCCTGCTGCCATTTACATCCAAACTCCTTGAGCGCTTAATCTACAACCGCCTAAGCTCCCACCTCAATGACAACAACCTCCTCGACCCCCTACAGTCCGGCTTCTGTCCCCTACACTCCACCGAAACTGCCTTACTCAAACTCTCCAACGACCTGCTAAGCGCCAAAGCTAATGGCCACTATTCAGTGCTCCTACTCCTTGACCTCTCTGCGGCCTTCGACACAGTCGACCACCCCCTCCTCCTCAACAAACTACACTCCCTCAGCCTCAGAGACTTTGCTCTCTCCAGACTCTCGTCCTACCTGTCACAACGCTCCTTCAGCGTTACCTATAATGCTACCATCTCCCCCTCACTCCCCCTCTCTGTTGGGGTCCCCAAGGCTCCGTCCTCGGGCCCCTTCTCTTCTCCATCTACACCTCCTCCCTTGGCCAACTCATACACTCTCAATTACCACCTCTATGCCGACGACACGCAAATCTATCTCTCGACCCCTTGCCTCACCCCCTCAGTCTCTGCCCGAATCATTAGCTTGCTGAACGACAAATCAGATTGGATGACGCTACACTTCCTTAAACTGAACCTCTCCAAAACCGAGCTCCTAGTCTTCCCCCCAGCCTGCACACCCCCCCCCCCCATTGACTTTTCCATCACGTCCAACAATGCCACCATCAGACCCGCCCCGCAAGCCAGAGTACTTGGTGTCACTCTTGACTCCAATCTATCCTTCCTGCCCCAAGTCCAATCGCTAACAAACTCGTGCAGACTCCACCTCCGCAACATCGCCAAAATCTGCACGTTCCTAACCCCAGAAACCACTAAACAGCTCATCCACTCCCTCATCATATCACGACTCGACTACTGCAACTCCCTCCTCACTGGCCTGCCTCGCCGCTGGCTATCCCCGCTTCAGTCCATCCTGAATATGGCAGCCAGACTCACCCACCTCACCAACCGCTCCGTTTCCGCCACCCCCCTCTGCCAATCCCTCCACTGGCTTCCAATTGCCCAACGGATCAAATTCAAAATGCTTACACTGACGTACAAAGCCGTCCACCATGCTGCCCCGAACTACATCACCAACCTAATATCCAAGTACCACCCAACACGCACACTCCGCTCCTCACAAGACCTCCTTCTCTCTAGTTCCCTGGTCTCCTCCTCCCATGCCCGCCTCCAGGACTTCTCCAGGGCATCACTCATCCTCTGGAACTCCCTACCCCAATCCATCAGACTAGCACCTACTCTCCTCTCCTTTAGGTGCACCCTGAAAACCCACCTCTTCAGGGAAACCTACTCCACCCCCTGCTAATTGCTGATTTCCTCCACTCTTCCTACCACTCCATCCCCCACAGCTTTTCCTCCTGTACCACTATCCCCTCCCTCTTAGATTGTAAGCTCCAAGGAGCAGGGCCCTTGGACCCCTCCTGTATCACATTGTATTGTTATTGTACTGTCTCATGTATTGTGTCCCATTGTAATGTACAGCGCTGAGCGAACCATTGGCGCTTTATAAATACTGTACAATAAGAATAATAAGTCGGATCGGTGTGACTGGGGTGTGAAACGAACTTAGCAACTTAACGAGTCGATTCGAAATGTAACAGATCTTTTTATGTCTGGTGCAGACAGTAATCTGAGAAGGATATCGAACAACAGACTGATAAATAAAATGATAAATGTTGTGCTAATACAGGTGAGGCATCCAAATTGGCCCATCCTTGTACTCCTGCCGAGTGGTCCTGTCAGCCGGGGTTTCCTCGGGGGGTCCCCAGTGAAGTCTAAAGAATGTAGAAAGGCTGAGAGTGCCAGGGATCTTGAAGTGAATCCAGTAAGTCTTTGTTGCACATGACAAGAGGTCTAAAGGCAAAAGCCAACATGTTTCGGGGGCTCCGGCTTCATCAGGGCTGAGGTGCTGGCAGTAATGAGGAGAATACCTGACAACATGTTGTGCTAGTACGGGTCGCCGGTCAGGTAGCCATGTTGGGCCAGCCCTTTACTGGTTTATAATTTACCAATAAAATAAAGCCCCCTGCTGACTTTAACCCCTCGCCCTCCAGAGGATTTTCCCCACTGCCTGACCAGGTAATTTTTTGCATCACGGCGTTGCATTACTTTAACTGAAAATTGCGCGGTCATGCAACACGGCACCCAAATTAAATTGATGTTCTTTTTTTTCCCAGAAATAGAGATTTTTTTCGGTGGTATTTGATCGCCTGTGCAGTTTTTATTTTTTTTGCACTATAAACAAAAAAACCCGACAATTTTGAGAAAAAAGAATATTTTTGACTATTTTGCTATTAAACATGTCCAGTAAAAAAATTGAAAAAAATAAAATTTCATCATAAATTTCGGCCAAAATGTATTCTGCTCCGTGTCTCTGCTAAAAAAAAAAAAATCCCAATACGTGCAAATTAATTGGTTTACGTGAACGTTATAGCGTCTACAAATGGAGGTATATATAATGGATTTTTTCTTTTTATACTAGTCATGGTGGCGATCAGCGGCTTATAGCGGGACTGCGGCGGGCATTCTGACAATGGGGGGGGGGGACTGACTTGGTTCACTGACATCCCCAGTGACACCAATACAGTGATCAGTGCTAATAAAAAGCACAGACACTGTACTAATGGCACTGGGCAGGAAGGGGTTAACATCTGGGGCGATCAAAGGGTTAACTGTGTGCTGTGTGTGTTTTACTAGGGGGCGGGGTCTGTGTGCTTCACTGTAATCACACTGCTCTGGATGGCTGTGCTTTACATTGTAAGTGAACCTGCTATGTAGAGCCATGCAAAGCAGTGTGCAGGAGCTGACAGGGGAGAGATCTGTATTTTTTATACACAGGTCTCTCCCCCGTCAGAGATACTCGGCGATCACCAGGTGCCAGGGAGGAATCACCGGCCGGGACCCCGTGATTGACAGCCGGGGCTGTGAATGGCGACGCCCCCTTACCTGGAACTGCAAAATCACATATATATACATGATTTCTGCTATAGGACTGCGCAGAAGCGGTTAAAGAACCGTACATTACTGCAACTCCCTCCTCACTGGCCTGCCTCGCCGCTGGCTATCCCCGCTTCAGTCCATCCTGAATACGGCTGCCAGACTCATTCACCTTTCCAACCGCTCCGTTTCCGCCACCCCCCTCTGCCAATCCCTCCACTGGCTCCACCCCCCTCTGCAAATCCCTCCACTGGCTTCCAATTGCGCAACGGATCAAATTCAAAATCCTAACACTGACGTACAAAGCCGTCCACCATACTGCCCCGAACTACATCACTGACCTAATATCCAAGTACCACCCAACACGCACACTCCGCTCCTCACAAGACCTCCTTCTCTCTAGTTCCCTGGTCTCCTCCTCCCATGCCTGCCTGCAGGACTTCTCCAGGGTGTCACCCATCCTCTGGAACTCCCTGCCCCAACCCATCAGATTATCCCCTACTCTCCTCTCCTTTAGGCGCACCCTGAAAACCCACCTCTTCAGGGAAGCCTACCCCACCCCCTGCTAACTTGCCGACCTCCTCCACTCTTCCTACCACTCCATCCCCCACAGCTATCTCCTCCTGTACCACCATCCCCTCCCTCCTAGATTGTAAGCTCCAAGGAGCAGGGCCCTCGATCCCCTCATGTTTTGCATTGTATTGGTATTGTTCTGTCACATGTTCTGTCCCCCTTTGTAATGTACAGCGCTGAGCGAACTATCGGTGCTTTATAAATACTGTATAATAATAATAATTATAATACATGTGATGATGTGGTCATAATTACCGCTACGCACATATAATTAGGCCTGCTGCAAATTCAGCGCACTTGAGCATCAAAAATGTTCAGTTGCAGCTCTTCTGATGAGCGTCTGCAATGTTTCGGATGAGATTAACGTTTCCCGGAACATGAACAGTGACCCTAGTCCCGACTAGAACAGCCATCATTTTGCAGTGCCTGCTTGGCACATACATGGTTCATAAAAAAAAAAAAAAAAAATTTGCGCATTCTACAAAGGACTTTGTCTGGGTTGGGAAGACGGGAATGGCTTTTCCTGTTGTGCGTTTCCTGAATAAAGAACGCGTTATCATCCCCGGCAGACGTGAAGCTGGCGGTTGCATTTCTTAAGCAGGACCGCCAGGTATTACCGGCGGGATAGGACTTTCGTAGGCCATGCATGTGTATGATTAGATTCGATAGCGGGGCTTGCGAGCGCGCGGAGAGGTGAACGTATTTAGCCCTGTCACATTTTATTCACCGCGGGAGATTCAGCCAGCGGGCCTCTAATCCCTGGTCAATCTGGACCTCTGAATGGAGTATCGGCTTTTAATTTGCCGCGATATTTTCTGGGCGGCTTGACGGAAATGATCTTCGGAGTCTTTACCATAGAACTCCGGGCCGGACTAAAGCGTAGACTGCCGATGAGTAATGACCCGAGGCCTCGGTACATGGTCGCATTTGAAAGATATAGGAATGCATTTACTGAATGGAGCAACTTTAGGGTGATTTAACATGGGCTAAGTGAAAATGAAATATCCAAAGAGGCAGGGAGCTATGTAACAATCAATAGCACTCATAAAACCAGTATATTGTTTCTGGGGCGAAAAAAAAAACACAAAATTGCATTTCTCTGGAGTGTTTGCAATGTGTCGCCTGTGTGGCCCATGCTATGAATGTGATTTATTTTTTTTCAAAGTGTGATTGTAGCCGTATTAGAGCAGAAACAATGGAGTATTATATGTGATACTTTTTTTATTTGCACTAACATACAAACTTTTGAGGTGTACCCCCTTCTTCAAGGTCAAAGCAGTACTGATGAAGGGGGTACACCCTGAAACCTGTCTTAAAAAAATATATGGTAGTGCAAATTAAAAAAAGTATCATGAACATACAAGCCTTTGGGGTGTAGCCCCTTCTGCAAGGTTCAAGCAGTACTTATGAAGGGGGTACACCCTGAAACCTGTCTTAAAAAATTACATGGTAGTGCAAATTAAAAAAAGTATCATGAACATACAAGCTTTCGGGGTGTAGCCGCTTCTTCAAGTTCCAGGCAGTACTGATGAAGGAGGTGCAGGGGGAAACCCCCTTCTTCAAGGTCAGAGAAGTACTGATGAAGGGGGTACACCCCGAAACTTGTATTTAAAAAATTGTATGGTAGTGCAAATAAAAAAAGTATCACGAACATACAAGCTTTTTGGGGGGGACCTCCTTCTTCAAGGTCCAAGCAGTACTGATGAATGGGATACACCCTGAAACTTGTATTACAAAATTGTATGGTAGTGCAAATTAAAAAAAGTATCATGAACATACAAGCTTTCGGGGTGTAGCCCCTTCTTCAAGTTCCAGGCAGTACTGAGGAAGAAGGTGCACCGCGAAACTTGTCTTTAAAAATTGTATGGTAGTGCAAATAAAAAAAGTATCACAAACATACAAGCTTTTGGGGTGTAGCCCCTTCTGCAAGGTTCAAGCAGTACTGATGAAGGGGGTCCACCCCGAAACTTGTATTTAAAAAATTGTATGGTAGTGCAAATAAAAAAAGTATCACAAACATACAAGCTTTTGGGGGGGGCCTCCTTCTTCAAGGTCTAAGCAGTACTGATGAAGGGGATACACCCCGAAACTTGTATTACAAAATTGTATGGTAATGCAAATAAAAAGAAGTATCACAAACATACAAGCTCTCGGGGGGGGGGGGGCGCTCCTTCTTCAAGGTCCAAGCAGTACTGATGAAGTGGGTACACCCTAAATTGTTTATGGGGTGAAAAGAAACCCGCAAAATTGCATTTCTCGGGAGTGTTGACAATGTGTTGCCTGTGTGGCCCATGCTACGAATGTGATTTATTATTTTTTTCTAAGGGTGATTGTAGCCGTATTAGTGCACTTGTGACAGAAACAATTGAGTATTGTCTGTGATACTTTTTTTATTTGCACTAACATACAAGCTTTTGGGGTGTAACCCTTTCTGAAAGGTTCAAGCAGTACTGATGAAGGGGGTACATCCTGAAACATGTCTTGAAAAATTGTATGTTAGTGCAAATAAAAAAAAGTATCACGAACATACAAGCTTTGAGGGTGTAGTCCATTCTTCAAGGTCCAAGCAGTACTGATGAAGGGGGTACACCCCGAAACTTGTCTTAAAAATTGTATGTTAGTGCAAATAAAAAAAAAGTATGATGAACATACAAGCTTTTGGGGTGTAGCCCCTTCTTCAATGTTCAAGCAGTACTGATGAAGGGGGTACGTCCTGAAACATGTCTTGAAAAATTGTATGTTAGTGCAAAAAAAAAAGTATCACGAACATACAAGCTTTGAGGGTGTAGTCCATTCTTCAAGGTCCAAGCAGTACTGATGAAGGGGGTACACCCCGAAACTTGTCTTAAAAATTGTATGTTAGTGCAAATAAAAAAAAAGTATGATGAACATACAAGCTTTCGGGGGGGAACCTCCTTCTTCAAGGTCCAAACAGTACTGATGAAGGGGGTACACCCTAAAATGTGTTTTTAAAAATTGTATGTTAATGCAAATAAAAAAAGTATCATGAACATACAAGCTTTCGGGGTGTAGCCCCTTCTTCAAGTTCCAGGCAGTACTGATGAAGGAGGTGCAGGGAGAACCCCCTTCTTCAAGGTCAGAGAAGTACTGATGAAGGGGGTATACCCCAAAACTTGTATTTAAAAAATTGTATGGTAGTGCAAATAAAAAAAGTATCACGAACATACAAGCTTTTGGGGAGGGACCTCCTTCTTCAAGGTCCAAGCAGTACTGATGAAGGGGGTACACCCTGAAACCTGTCTTAAAAAATTGTATGGTAGTGCAAATTAAAAAAAGTATCATGAACATACAAGCTTTTGGGGTGTGGCCCCTTCTTCAAGGTCCAAGCAGTACTGATGAAGGGGGTACATTCTGAAACTTGTCTTAGAAATTGTACATTAGTGCAAATAAAAAAAAGTATCTCAAACATACAAGCTTTCAGGGGGGAACCCCCTTCTTCAAGGTCAGAGAAGAACTGATGAAGGGGGTACACTCCGAAACTCGTATTTAAAAAATTGTATGGTAGTGCAAATAAAAAAAGTATCACGAACATACAAGATTTTGGGAGGGACCTCCTTCTTCAAGGTCCAACCAGTACTGATAAAGGCGATATACACCGAAACTTGTATTAAAAAATTGTATGTTAGTGCAAATAAAAAAAAGTAACACAAACATACAAGCTTTCGGGGGGGGGCGCTCCTTCTTCAAGGTCCAAGCAGTACTGATGAAGTGGGTACACCCTAAATTGTTTATGGGGTGAAAAGAAACCCACAAAATTGCATTTCTCAGGAGTGTTGACAATGTGTTGCCTGTGTGGCCCATGCTACAAATGTGATTTATTATTTTTTTTCTAAGGGTGATTGTAGCCGTATTAGTGCACTTGTGACAGAAACAATTGAGTATTGTCTGTGATACTTTTTTTTTTTGCACTAACATACAAGCTTTTGGGGTGTAACCCTTTCTGCAAGGTCCAAGCGGTACTGATGAAGGGGGTACACCCCGAAACTTGTCTTGAAAAACTGCATGTTACTGCAAATAAAGAAAGTACCACGGACAATACTTAATTGTCATCACTAGAGATGAGCGAATCGAAGCAGGCGAACCGGAATTCGATACGAATGTCAGGAAAAATTCGATTTGCGTCGAATCCGAATATTTGCCTACTTCGGGTGCGCGAATCGGATTTTTCCCGATCAGCCGGCAAAAGTGTCCCTGCAGAGAGCTCCGCTATTTCTGACAGTTCTGGGACATTCCCTCCACACAGCGGTTGAAACATTGTATCTATTTGTTTCCATAAATGGATCCATTTATGGAAACAAATAGATACAATGTTTCAACCGCTGTATGGAGTGAATGTCACAGAACTGTCAGAAATAGCCTAAGAAATAGCGGAGCTCTGCAGATACACTTTTTGCCGGCTTGGAATTCTCCTTCTTCTCATCCTTCTCCTTCTTCTCATCCTTCTTCTCATCCTTCTCCTTCTTCTCATCCTTCTTCTCATCCTTCTTCTCATCCTTCTCCTTCTTCTCATCCTTCTCCTTCTTCTCATCCTTCTCCTTCTCCTTCTTCTCATCCTTCTCCTTCTTCTCATCCTTCTCCTTCTTCTCATCCTTCTCCTTCTTCTCATCCTTCTCCTTCTCCTTCTTCTCATCCTTCTCCTTCTTCTCATCCTTCTCCTTCTCCTTCTCCTCATCCTTCTTCTCATCCTTCTCCTTCTTCTCATCCTTCTCCTTCTCCTTCTTCTCATCCTTCTCCTTCTTCTCATCCTTCTCCTTCTCCTTCTTCTCATCCTTCTCCTTCTCCTTCTTCTCATCCTTCTCCCTCTTCTCATCCTTCTCCTTCTCCTTCTTCTCATCCTTCTCCTTCTTCTCATCCTTCTCCTTCTCCTTCTTCTCATCCTTCTCCTTCTTCTCATCCTTCTCCTTCTTCTCATCCTTCTCCTTCTCCTTCTTCTCATCCTTCTCCTTCTCCTTCTTCTCATCCTTCTCCTTCTCCTTCTTCTCATCCTTCTCCTTCTCCATCTTCTCATCCTTCTCCTTCTCCTTCTCCTTCTCCTTCTCCTTCTCCTCCTTCTCCTTCTCCTTCTCCTTCTCCTTCTTCTCATCCTTCTCCTTCTTCTCATCCTTCTCCTTCTCCTTCTTCTCATCCTTCTCCTTCTCCTTTTTCTCATCCTTCTCCTTCTCCTTCTTCTCATCCTTCTCCTTCTCCTTCTCCTTCTCCTTCCTCATCTCCAAGGGCATTTAAATTAAAGGTAAGTGTTCTGCACTAATTTAAAGGCTCTCTGAAGCCTAGAAACCCTTTTTATAAGTTAACTTCGTAGCGAATAAATTCGTATCGAATCGAATTTCTTCCTGAAATTCGGCGAATCAGCCGAATCGAATTTTTGAATAATTCGCTCATCTCTAGTCATCACAGACAGCCAAATTATCGAATCACTAAGAACCTGTAAGTATGCTGCAAGGGAAGGCCCCTCCTTCAACAATAGATTCCTCCCAGCAAATATTGATCCCTAGCAACATATGACCCATCCCTGGACCCTCTAGCGACAATAGATCCACCCCAGTAACAATAGACTCCCAACTGCCAGCATCAATAGACCCTCCAGCAGCCAGCAACAAAAGACCCCTCCTTCAACAATAGATCCCTCCTAGCAAATATTGATCCCCAGCAACATAAGACCCATGCCCAGCAAAAATAGATCCCCCACCAGCAACAATAGACCCCCCCCCCATAAAAATAGATCTGCTCCAGCAGCCTAGATCCCCCAGTAGCCAGCATCATTAGACCCTCCAGCATCCCTGGTCATTACATACTTTCAGTGCTGGAGGTGCCGGAACTGCGAAGCCCTGCTTCTTAGGTGCACATTTAACCCCTTGATTGCCCCAGATGTCAACCCCCAGTGTACAGTATTATCACTGATCGCTGTCATAGTGTCACTGGGGATTTCAGTGGCAGTTAGTAGAAGCAGGAAATGACATTTCTGGAGGGGGGAGTTACCCTTTAAGTTCAACGTAGCATGGCATCCGAATATAATTATTTGCTATTACCGGCTGTTAGAACAGATTTTGATGGTGAATCTCTACCAACAGTCCGGGCCGATCTTCGCACCTCTCCATGTAACGATCGGTAATTAATGGTCGCTGTACTTTCCTTCCAGGTCCTCCAGAACGTTCCATAAATCAAACTCTTTCCTGAGCGAGCAGCTGTGTCTGTCTCATGGCTGAACATTCCCGTAATGGACCTGTTACCTCTGGCCGAGACACCGGCGCACGTTTCCCGTGTCTGCCAATATGTTTTCTAACATCGCCGCCTTAACGAGCTGCTCCGGCTCCGCAGCGCGCTGCCTAACAGAGCCTAACATGGCCGCAGGCGGACCGGCCAATCAGAACCGGGCTGGGCCTACGTCCAATGATCTTACACCCGGAGGCGGTCCAGCTGTAAGATCGGGAACTTGTTCTGGACGTCACCATCGCGCAATGTGGAATGATAGGAGATTTGTAGTTGCTGCAGATACAATGCCACCATTTGTAACAAAATGTATCCGTGACACTAAATGCCGATAATTCCATACAGAAGTATGGATGAAAAATGAATCGATCGATCTGTCTATCCATCCATCCATCCATCCATCCATTATCTATCTATAACTATATTATCTATCTATCTATCTATTATCTATATATCTATTATCTATCTATCTATCTATCTATCTATCTATCTATCTATCTATCTATTATCTATCTATCTATCTATCTATCTATTATCTATCTATCTATCTATCTATCTATCTATCTATCTATCTATTATCTATCTATCTATCTATCTATCTATTATCTATCTATCTATTATCTATCTATCAATCTATTATCTATCTATCTATTATCTATCTATCTATTATCTATCTATCTATCTATCTATCTATCTATTATCTATCTATCTATTATCTATCTATTATCTATCTATCTATCTATCTATCTATCTATCTATCTATCTATCTATCTATCTATCTATCTATTATCTATCTATCTATCTATTATCTATCTATTATCTATCTATCTATCTATCTATCTATTATCTATCTATCTATCTATCTATCTATCTATCTATTATCTATCTATCTATCTATCTATCTATCTATCTATCTATTATCTATCTATCTATTATCTATCTATCTATTATCTATCTATCTATCTATCTATCTATCTATCTATCTATCTATCTATTATCTATCTATTATCTATCTATCTATTATCTATCTATCTATTATCTATCTATCTATCTATCTATTATCTATCTATCTATCTATCTATCTATTATCTATCTATCTATCTATTATCTATCTATCTATCTATCTATCTATCTATCTATTATCTATCTATCTATTATCTATCTATCTATTATCTATCTATCTATCTATTATCTATCTATCTATCTATCTATTATCTATCTATCTATCTATCTATCTATCTATCTATTATCTATCTATCTATCTATCTATCTATCCATCTATCTATCTATTATCTATCTATCTATTATCTATCTATCTATCTATCTATCTATCTATCTATCTATTATCTATCTATCTATCTATCTATCTATCTATCTATCTATTATCTATCTATCTATCTATCTATCTATCTATCTATCTATCATCTATCTATCTATCTATCTATCTATTATCTATCTATCTATCTATCTATCTATCTATCTATCTATTATCTATCTATCTATCTATCTATCTATCTATCTATCATCTATCTATCTATCTATCTATCTATCTATCTATCTATCTATCATCTTTCTATCTATCTATCTATCTATTATCTATCTATTATCTATCTATCTATTATCTATCTATCTATCATCTATCTATCTATCTATCTATCTATCTATCTATCTATCTATCATCTATCTATCTATCTATCTATCTATCTATCTATCTATCTATCTATCTATCATCTATCTATCATCTATCTATCTATCTATCTATCTATCTATCATCTATCTATCTATCTATCTATCTATCTATCTACAGTCATGGCCGAAATTGTTGGCACCCTTGATATTTCTCCAGGAAATCATGTATTTCTCACGAAACGTATTGCATTAACACATGTTTTGCTATACACATGTTTATTCCCTTTGTGTGTATTGGGACAAAACAAAAAAAGGGAGGAAAGAAAGCAAATTCGACATAATGTCACACAAACCTCCAAAAATGGGCTGGACAAAAGTATTGGCACCCTTTCACAACTGCGGATAAATAAGAATGTTACAAGCATGTGATGCTCCTGTAAACTCACCTGGGGCAAGTAACAGGTGTGGGCAATATAGAAATCACACCTGAAAGCAGATAAAAAGGAGAGACGTTCACTTAACCTTTGCATTGTGTGTCTGTCTGTGCCACACTAAGCATGGACAACAGAAAGAGGAGACGAGAACTGTCTGAGGACCTGAGAACCAAAATTGTGGCAAAATATCAACAATCTCAAGGTTACAAGTCCATCTCCAGAGAACTAGATTTGCCTTTGTCCACAGTGCGCAACATTATCAAGAAGTTTGCAACCCATGGCACTGTAGCTAATCTCCCTGGTCGTGGACGGATGAGGAAAATTGATGAAAGATTGCAACGCAGAATAGTCCGGATGGTGGATAAGCAGCCCCAAACATGTTCCAAAGACATTCAAGCTGTCCTGCAGGCTCAGGGAGCATCAGTGTCAGCGCGAACTATCCGTCGACATTTAAATGAAATGAAACGCTATGGCAGGAGACCCAGGAGGACCCCACTGCTGACACAGAGACATAAAAAAGCAAGACTACAGTTTGCCAAAATGTACTTGAGTAAGCCAAAAGCCTTCTGGGAAAACGTCTTGTGGACAGATGAGACCAAGATAGAGCTTTTCGGTAAAGCACATCATTCTACTGTTTACCGAAAACGGAATGAGGCCTACAAAGAACAAAACACAGTACCTACGGTAAAATATGGTGGAGGTTCAATGATGTTTTGGGGTTGTTTTGCTGCCTCTGGCACTGGGTGCCTTGACTGTGTGCAAGGCATCATGAAATCTGAGGATTACCAAAGGATTTTGGGTCGCACTGTAGGGCCCAGTGTCAGAAAGCTGGGTTTGCGTCCAAGATCCTGGGTCTTCCAGCAGGACAATGACCCCAAACATACGTCAAAAAGCACTCAGAAATGGATGGCAAAGAAGCGCTGGAGAGTTCTGAAGTGGCCAGCAATGAGCCCAGATCTAAATCCCATTGAACACCTGTGGAGAGATCTTAAAATTGCTGTTGGGAAAAGGTGTCCTTCCAATAAGAGAGACCTGGAGCTGTTTGCAAAGGAAGAGTGGTCCAAAATTCCGGGTGAGAGGTGTCAGAAGCTTATTGATGGTTATAGGAAGCGACTGATTTCAGTTATGTTTTCCAAAGGGTGTGCAACCAAATATTAAGTTAAGGGTGCCAATACTTTTGTCCAGCCCATTTTTGGGGTTTTGTGTGACATTATGTCATATTTGCTTTTCTGCCTCTGTTTTATATTTGTTCCAATACATACAAAGGGAATAAACATGTGTATAGCAAAACATGTGTTAATGCAATACCTTTTTTGTGTGAAATACTTGATTTTCAGGAAAAATATCAAGGGTGCCAACAATTTCGGCCATGACTGTATCTATCTATCTCTCATTATAATTTAGATATATCTATCTAGGATTGCTTTCTAATTACTGATAGATTTCAGCTGGTGTCTTGGCTTTCCATGCTTTTTTCCACCTCCCTTTCTTCATGTGTTCAATACTTTTTCCCTTTGTCATTCCATTTTATTACACATAATTTAGTCCACATAACGTATGAATTGCATGTTACCAACATGAGCTGAAAACGTTATGTCAATATATACTGTATATATATATATATATATATATATATATATATATATATATATAGGCTATAAAAAGTCTACACACCCCTGTTAATATGTCAGGTTTGTTTACACAAAACAATGAGCCTCCATTCACATCTGTATGCTTAGGATCGACTGCTCATTTTTTCTAGGGGTGAAGACTAAGCTTGTACTCACCAGATCCTACGGAAAACTGCACTCCCCCACGGTCCAGCGGTGGACTGTTCCTGTCTGTGGAGCATGCATTGAGCATGCTGGCTTCAGGAATAGTCCATTTACAAGACCACTGGACTGTGTGAGGGGGGAGACAGGAGCTGAAAGGACAGGTTCTGTGCAGAGAGGATCGGCGGGTCAGGTGAGTATATCTTCGGTATTCTCTCCCCTAGAACAAAATGAGCATTTGACCTGTGCAGTGCACGGGCCAAAAAAAAAAATGTCCCCAGATTTCTGCTTTGAAGTCCATTCAGCACCACGGACAAAATGAGCATTTGACTTGTACAGTGCACGGGCCAAAAAAAAATTTCCCTGGATTCCTACTTTGAAGTCCATTCAGCACCACGAACAAAACGAACATTTGACCTGTGCAGTGCATGGGCCAAAAAAAAAAGTTCCCGGATTTCTGCTTTGAAATATATTCAGCACTATGTACAAAACGAGTATTTGACCTGTGCTGTGCAAGGGCCAAAAAAAAATTTCCCGGGATTTCTGCTTTGAAGTCCATTCAGCACCATGAACAAAATGAGCATTTGACCTGTGCAGTGAGCGGACCAAAAAAAATGTCCTCTGATTTCTGCTTTGAAATACATTCAGCACCACGGACAACACGAGCATTTGACCTGTGCAGTGCACGGGCCAAAAAAATTTTCTCTGGATTTCTGCTTTGAAGTACATACAGCACTACTGACAAAATGAGCATTTGACCTGAGCAGTGCACGGGCCAAAAAAAATTCCCCGGATTTCTGCTTTGAAGTCCATTCAACACCACAAACAAAACGAACATTTGACCATTTGCTGTGCACAGGCCAAAAAAAATGTCCCCGGATTTCTGCTTGGAAGTACATTCAGCACCAGGGACAAAATGAGCATTTGACCTGTGCCGTTCATGGGCCAAAAAAAAACTTCCCTGGATTTCTGCTTGGAAGTACATTCAGCACCAGGGACAAAATGAGCATTTGATCTGTGCTGTGCATGGGCCAAACAAAAACTTCCCTGGATTTCTGCTTTGAAGTACATTCAGCACCACGGACAAAACGAGCATTTGACCTGAGCAGTGCACAGGCCAAAAAAAAATGTCCCCGGATTTCTGCTTGGAAGTACATTCAGCTTGGACAAAATTAACATTTGACCTGTGCAGAGCGTGGGCAAAAATAAAATCCCCGGATTTCTGCTATGAAGTCCATTCAGCACCAAGGACAAAACAAGCATTTGACTTGTGCTGTGCACAGGCCAAAAAAAAAATTCCCTGGATTTCTGCTTTGAAATATATTCAGCACCACGAACAAAATGAGTATTTGACCTGTGCTGTGCAAGGGGCCAAAAAAAAAATTCCCTGTATTTCTGCTTTGAATTACATTCAGCACCAAGGACAAAACGAGCATTTGACCTGAGCAGTGCACAGGCCAAAAAAAAATGTCCCCGGGTTTCTGCTTGGAAGTACATTCAGCTTGGACAAAACGAGCATTTGACCTGTGCAGTGCACGGGCCAAAAAAAAATTCCCTGGATTTCTGCTTTGAAGTCCATTCAACACCACGGACAAAACGAGCATTTGACCATTTGCTGTGCACAGGCCAAAAAAAATGTCCCCGGATTTCTGCTTGGAAGTACATTCAGTACCACAAACAAAACGAGCATTTGACCATTTGCTGTGCACAGGCCAAAAAAAATGTCCCCGGATTTCTACTTGGAAGTACATTCAGTACCATGGACAAAACAAGCATTTGACCTGTGCTGTGCACGGGCCAAACAAAAACTTCCCTGGATTTCTGCTTTGAAGTCCATTCAGCACCACGAACAGCTCCTGGTCCTCTTGCTGTACATGGCGGCTCTGCATAATGTACAGTAAAACAAAACAAAACAAAAAAAAATCTCTCCCGTACTCGCCTGGCTTCCTGCGGAGATGACGCCGTTAAGCTGATATATTCTCCCCCTTTGGTGTGAAAATGGACACTAAAATTCACTTACAGGTCCTTCTTCCCGCAGACCGCCGTTCAGGCGTACGTTTTACCACCTTGCGTTGGGTCACAAGCCCATTTAAGCGGCCTGTAAGCTGGCAGAATGTGGAAGCGGCGAGGTTTAACCTTCTGCAGGCGCCGGGGTTTATCAGAGGTAATCGAGCAAAAATATACTCTGGCGGGAGCCCAGCTTCCATCCTGCCATACACACCAGCTGCGTTGTATTCTGCGGGGCGAGAACAATTTGGATGTTGACCGGATAAGTGATTACCACTTCTGGCCGGGTTCAGCTGTTTCCCTGGCAGCTCCGAAACCCGACACAAATTATTAAAATGAGCGCATGGTCGGGACTGTTTATAGGAAGGAATGAGGATATGGAGCTGAATAATGGATCCCGAATGCCCGAGCCGCAAGTTTCTTTATCCGGCAGCCGCAAAACACCCAAAATGCTTTGGCCGGCGCCTGTGGTTTGGGGTCGTTATGTAGCGTCCAATAGTGAGGTTATTGTATGATATTTAATCCTGATCCCAGACCTGCACACGTATATTCCTGCGTTTCTAGGACTTTTTTTACTTCGAAAATAGGTGTAAGTAGCCACGCAGAACCCACAATTATTTTTAAAAATATATATTTTTTAAATATATTCTTCAGATTTTTTTTTAACATATAAAAAAGTCATTTTAAAATATATGTGTAAATGTATTAAAAAAAGTGTAGATTTGTATTTTTAAAGACATGCAGTATATTTGAAATGTATTTTTTAAAATATTTTTCATATATTAATAATATATATTTATTTTATTTATATGTAATAAAAGCGCATTTCAACATACATTATATATATACATACAGTGAAGGAAATGCGTATTTGCTCCCCGGCTGATGCTGAATGTTCGCCCCTCACACAGAAATGATCGGTCTAACAATGGAATGTTCGCCCCTCACACAGAAATGATCGGTCTAACAATGGAATGTTCGCCCCTCACACAGAAATGATCGGTCTAACAATGGAATGTTCGGTGTAACACTGAGAGACAGAATACAACAACAAATTCAGCAGAAATGCGTCTAACAAATGATGACTGATCTGCATGTTCATGAGGGAAAGAAGGATTTGATCCCCTTCACAAAACATGACTTAGTACTTGGTGGCCAATCCCTTGTTGGCAATCACAGAGGTCAGACGTTTCCTGGAGTTGGCCCCCAGGTTTGCACACATCTCAGGAGGGATTTTGGCCCACTCCTCTTGGCAGATCCTTTCCAAGTCATTACGGTTTGGTGGCTGACGTTTGGCAACTCGATCTTTCAGCTCCCTCCACAGATTTTCAATCGGAAGGCCACTCCAGGACCTTAATGTGCTTCTTCTTGAGCCACTCCTTTGTTGCCTTGGCTGTGTGTTTTGGGACATTGTCATGCTGGAACACCCATCCATGACCCATTTTCAATGCCCTGGCTGGGGGAAGAAGGTTCTCGCCCAAGATCTGATGGTACATTGTCCCGTCCATCGTCCCTTTGATGCGGTGCAGTTGTCCCCTTAGCAGAAAAACACCCCAAAGCAGAATGTTTCCACCACCATGTTTCACAGTTGGGATGGTGTTCTTGGGGTCATAGGCAGCATTCCTCCTCCTCCAAACACGGCGAGTTGAGTTGATGCCAAAGAGCTGGATTTTGGTCTCATCTGACCACAACACTTCCCACCAGTCCTCCTCTGCATCATTCAGATGTTCAGTGACAGACTTCAGACGGGCCTGGACATGTGCTTTCTTGAGCAGAGGGACCTTGCGGGCACTGCAGGATTTCAGTCCTTGTCGGCGTAGTGTGTTACCAATTGTTTTCTTGGTTACTGTGGTCCCAGCTGCCTGGAGATCATTGACAAGATCCTCACGTGTAGTTCTGGGATGATTCCTCACTGTTCTCATGATCATTGACACTCCACGAGGTGAGATCTTGCATGGTGCACCAGACCGAGGGAGACTGACACTTGTTTTGTGTTTCTTCCATTTGTGAATGATTGAACCAACTGTTGTCAACTTCTCACCAAGCTGCTTGGCCATAGTTTGGTAGCCCAGTCCAGCCTTGTGTAGGTCTACCATCTTGTCCCTGACATCCTTGGACAGCTCTTTGGTCTTTGCCATGGTGGAGAGTTTGGAATCTGATGGTTTGATTGCTCCTGTGGACAGGTGTCTTTTATACAGGTAACACAATGAGATTAGCAGCACTCCCTTTAAGAGACTGCTTCTAATCTCAGCTTGTTACCTGTATGAGAGACACCTGGTAGCCAGAAATCCTGCTGAATGATAGGCGATCAAATCCTTCTTTCCCTCATGAACATGCAGATCAGTCATCATTTGTTAGACGCATTTGTGCTGAATTTGTTGTTGTATTCTGTCTCTCAGTGTTACACCGAACATTCCATTGTTAGACCGATCATTTCTGTGTGAGGGGCGAACATTCCATTGTTAGACCGATCGTTTCTGTGTGAGGGGCGAACATTCACCATCAGCAGGGGAGCAAATACACATTTCCTTCACTGTATATATATATATATATATATATATATATATTTATTTAAATATATTTTTAAATATATTGAATATGACCAAAATTGTAGTATTTCAAATATATTTTTCTTCCATGAGGGCCATGATCTGGAGTCCTCCAATAGAACAGAATAAAAAGACACCCGATGCACCAACGCCAAAAGATCTCAGTAGAAGTCCCCAAGCCCGTCATCGGACGAAACGCTAAATCCCGTCTGACTAAAATTGGTGGAATCCAGAAGTAGATAAGCACTTCAGCGGCGAGCTTTTTCTCGCAAAGCGTTTGTTTCCGGGAACACGGCTTACAAATGGATGATTATAATAACAACGTTTCACACCGCTCCTTCTCCCAGAGCTACAATTGTACCCGGCCATGATTTTAATCGCTGGTTTGCGGTATCCGTAGGCGCTGTGCGTTGGGTGTTTCGCTCTGTCACTCAGCATCCCGCTGCGATAATACATCGCCTCGTCACCCGCTGTGTTAAAAGTTTGAAGAGCAATTCTGAGTGTCTTATGGTGTTAGTCCCAGCGTGCTTATTACAGAGAATGTGTGTTTTCGCTGTGCCCATTAACGCGCGTCAGCCGAACGCGCACGCACGTACACTTAGGTGTTGGCTGTGCTGTAAAGTTCAATCTTTTGGTGGAAATACAGAGATGGCAAGAGGAGGAGAGCCGTTCCTCAACTGCAAAAAAACTATTAAAAATTAAAAAAACTTCAGAAATTTGTTTCCTGGGCTGGGAAAGAGGAGGAATGCGGTTCTTCAACTGCAAAAAAAATTAAAAATTAAAAAGAATTCGGGAATTTGTTTCCTAGGCTGGGGAAGAGAAGGAATGCAGTTCTTCAACTGCAAAAAAAAAAACATTAAAAATTAAAAAAACTTCAGGAATTTGTTTCCTGGGCTGGGGAAGAGGAGGAAAGCTGTTCAACTGCAAAAAAAAATTAAAAATCAAAAAGAATTCGGGAATTTGTTTCCTGGGCTGGGCAAGAGGAGGAAAGCGGTTCTTCAACTGCTAAAAAAACCATGAAAAATTAAAAAGACTGGGAATTTGTTCCCTTGGCTGGGCAACAGGAAGAGAGCCGTTCTTCAACTGCAAAAAACAATTAAAAATGAAAGAAACTTCAGGAATGTGTTTCCTGGGCTGGGCAAGAGGAGGAGAGCGGTTCTTCAACTGCAAAAAAAATTAAAAATTAAAAAGAATTTGGGAATTTGTTTCCTGGGCTGGGCAAGAGGAGGACAACCGTTCTTCAACTGCTAAAAAAAAATTAAAAAAACTTCAGGAATGTGTTTCCTGGGCTGGGCAAGAGGAGGAAAGCGATTCTTCAACTGCTAAAAAAACCATGAAAAATTAAAGACTTTGGGAATTTGTTTCCTGGGCTGGGGAAGAGAAGGAATGCAGTTCTTCAACTGCAAAAAAAAACATTAAAAATTAAAAAAACTTCAGGAATTTGTTTCCTGGGCTGGGGAAGAGGAGGAAAGCTGTTCAACTGCAAAAAAAAATTAAAAATCAAAAAGAATTCGGGAATTTGTTTCCTGGGCTGGGCAAAAGGAGGACAGCCGTTCTTCAACTGCTAAAAAAACTATTAAAAATGAAAAAAAACTTCAGAAATTTGTTTCCTGGGCTGGGCAAGAGGAGGAGAGCGGTTCTTCAACTGCTAAAAAAACCATGAAAAATTAAAAAGACTGGGAATTTGTTCCCTTGGCTGGGCAACAGGAAGAGAGCAGTTCTTCAACTGCAAAAAACAATTAAAAATGAAAGAAACTTCAGGAATGTGTTTCCTGGGCTGGGCAAGAGGAGGAGAGCCGTTCTTCAACTGCAAAAAAAAATTAAAAATTAAAAAGAATTTGGGAATTTGTTTCCTGGGCTGGGCAAGAGGAGGACAACCGTTCTTCAACTGCTAAAAAAAAATTAAAAATTAAAAAAACTTCAGGAATGTGTTTCCTGGGCTGGGCAAGAGGAGGAAAGCGATTCTTCAACTGCTAAAAAAACCATGAAAAATTAAAGACTTTGGGAATTTGTTTCCTGGGCTGGGCGAGAGGAGGAGAGGCGTTCTTCAACTGCAAAAACATACGTTACGCATTTACAGGTCCTCCCATTGAAGTCTGAAGGCCAAAAATATCTGATTGCCCTCAAAAACAAAAAGCTGACGTACAGTCGGGACAATAATGATTGGGTCTCCTGCAATATGAACCTTGAGCGCTCTTTACTTTTGCTTTGAAGAACTAAGGGTCCTACGAATTGGGAGCTCCTGGACAAGCCCCCAACACCCTTCCTTTTTTCTTACCTCCCCCTCTGATCTCCTTCAGTCTGAACCTTGATCATTCTTTTACTTTGAAGAACCAAGGGTTCCATGAATTAGGAAATTCTGAGCTCTCCAACACCCCTCCCCCTTTCTTAACTTCCCTTCTGAACTCCTTCAGTCTGAACCTTGTCCACTCCCTAAATTTCACTTTGAAGAACTAAAGGTTCCTCAATTTGGGAAATCCTGGCCCCAGGCCCCCTGACACCCTTTTTCCTTTCTTACCTCCCCCTCTGGTCTCCTTCAATCTGAACCGTGGCCACTCCTTAACTCTTGTTTTGAAAAACTTAAGGTTTCATGAATTATAAACTCCTGGCCCCCCACCCAAGGTGACTGCTGTCACAGTGGCATGGTTGGGATTTGAACCAACAACCCTAGTATTGCCAGGTGGAAGTGCTAACCACTTGGCTTCTGTGCTGCCCAATCATTCAATGGTGTCTAGAGAAGCAGGAAACTGGAGGAAACCCACAAAGGGAGAACATGCAAAATCTAGGCAGGTGGTGCCATGGTTGGGATTTGAACCAATGACCCTAGTACTGCCAGGCCTCTGTGCTGCCCAATCATTCAATGGTGCCTAGAGCAGCAGGAAACTAGAGTGCCTGGAGAAAACCCATGCAGGCACAGGGAGAACATGCAGACTCCAGGAAGGTACTGGCATGGTTGGGATTTGAACCAGTGACCCTAGTACTGCCAGGAAGATGTGCTAACTGCTTGGCCACTGTGCTGCCCAATCATTCAATGGTGTTTAGAGCAGCAGGAAACCCACACAGGGAGAACATGCAAAATCCAGGCAGGTGGTGGCATTTGAACCAGCAACCCCAGTACTGTCAGGCAGAAGTGCTGACCACTTGGCCACTGTGCTGCCCAATCATTCAATGGTGTCTAGAGCAGCAGGAAACTGGAGGAAACCAACAAAAGGAGAACATGCAAACTCCAGGAAGGTGGTGGCATGGTTGGAATTTGAACCAGTAACCCCAGGCAGAAGTGTTAACTGCTTGGCCACTGTGCTGCCCGATCATTCAATGGTGTCTAGAGCAGCAGGAAACTAGAGTACTTGGAGGAAACCCATGCAGGCACAGGGAGAACATACAAACTCCAGGTTGGTGGTGCCATGGTTGGAATTTGAACCAACGACCCTAGTACTGCCAGGCAGAAGTGCTAACCACTTAGCCACTGTGCTGCCCATGTTAAATGTTTTCTAGAGCAGCAGGAAACTGGAGGAAACCCACACAGGGAGAACAATCAAAATCCAGGCAGGTGGTGCCGTGGTTGGGATTTGAACCAGCGACCCTAGTACTGTGAGGTGGAAGTGCTAACCACTAAGCCACTGTGCTGCCCGATCATTCAATGGTGTCTAGAGCAGCAGGAAACTAGAGTATCTGAAGAAAACACACACAGGCACAGGGAATACATGCAAATTCCAGGCAGGTGGTGCCGTGGTTGGGATTCAAACCAAGAGACCCTACTACTGCCAGGCAGAAGTGCTAACCAATCAATCAATAAGCTCCTATACTTCCACCCTCACCAAAAGTCACAACTTTCTCCCTAGAAAGTATACAATCCAACAAATCCTTTTCGTGATGAACATATAAATCCCCCAAAACCTACTTATATAATCAATTTTATACAATCAAAATAAATATTTATCACTTCAACTAAAAATTGTGTTTAAATAAATTCACCCTCAATTAAATCTCAAAATCACAAAAATCCATAACATAGAATTCCATAAAATAAAATAAAAAATTAAAATAAATAAAATATACAAAATATAAAAAAATAATATAAAAAAAATAGTATAAAAAATCCCAATGTGTCCAAAATCCAAGTTCCAACATTTTTTTTCACTTCAATCCAGTTAAGCGGAAATTGATTCTAAATACTCCATGATAACCTCAAAAAAAGAAAAAAAGAAAATCCATAGTGTATTATCTTTTAATATATATACCGTATTTGCCGGCGTATAAGACGACTTTTTACCCCTTAAAAATCTTCTCAAAAGTCAGGGGTCGTCTTATACGCCGGTATACGGCATACTGACACATTTTAGGGGGGCGGCGCGGTGCCGCCGCCGCCCCCCCTTCCCCTAACGGAAGGGACACTAAGTACAGGGGTGGGCAGGGGCTATTTCTTACCTGGTTCCGGTCCCACGACGATCCGGTCCAGGAAGCGCCTTCAGTTCGGCCACTGGATGTTCGCGCGGCTGCTCGGCTCTGCCTCCTCACCAGCGATTGGCCGCCAGAACTGTAGCTCAGGAAAGGCACACAGGCGGCCAATCACCGGCGAGGGGGTGGAGCCGAGCGGCCCCGTGAAAATCGAGTGCAGGACCAGCAGGTAAGTGGTCAGTGTAGAGGTGCTGCTGCAACCACATATGCTGGCTGCAGCAGCACCATACGAGAACAGAGTCAGCAAGTGTCAGTGGGAGGAATAGTGCCCCATCATTGGTGTCACTGATACCAATGATGGAGCACTATTCCTCCCACTGATACCTATGATGGGGCACTATTCCTCCACTGACACCAACGATGGGGCACTATTCCTCCCACTGACACCAACGATGGGGCACTATTCCTCCCCCCCACTGACACCAACGATGGGGCACTATTCCTCCCACTGATACCTATGATGGGGCACTATTCCTCCACTGACACCAACGATGGGGCACTAGTCCTCCCACTGACACCAACGATGGGGCACTATTCCTCCCCCCCACTGACACCAACGATGGGGCACTATTCCTCCCCCCCACTGACACCAACGATGGGGCACTATTCCTCCCCCCCACTGACACCAACGATGGGGCACTATTCCTCCCCCCACTGACATCAACGATGGGGCACTATCCCCCCCCCCCCTGACACCAATGATGGGGCACTATTCCACCCCCCACTGACACCAATGATGGGGCACTATTCCACCCCCCACTGACACCAATGATGGGGCACTATTCCACCCCCCACTGACACTAATGATGGGTCACAATTCCTCCCACTGACACCAATGTTGGGACACTATTCCTCCCACTGACACCAATGATGGGGCACTATTCCCCCCACTGATACCAATGATGGGGCACTATTCCTCCCACTGACACCAATGATGGGGCACTATTCCTCCCACTGACACCAATGTTGGGACACTATTCCTCCCACTGACACCAATGATGGGGCACTATTCCCCCCACTGATACTAATGATGGGGCACTATTCCTGCCACTAATGCCAATGATGGGGCACTATTCCTCCCACTGACACCAATGACGGGGCACTATTCCCCCCACTGACACCAATGATGGGGCACTATTCCTCCCACTGATACCAATGATGGGACACTATTCCTCCCACTGACACCAATGATGGGGCACTATTCCTCCCACTGACACCAATGATGGGGCACTATTCCTCCCACTGATACCAATGATGGGGCACTATTCCTCCCACTGACACCAATGATGGGGCACTATTCCTCCCACTGATACCAATGATGGGACACTATTCCTCCCACTGACACCAATGATGGGGCACTATTCCTCCCACTGACACCAATGATGGGGCACTATTCCTCCCACTGATACCAATGATGGGGCACTATTCCTCCCACTGACACCAATGATGGGGCACTATTCCTCCCACTGATACCAATGATGGGACACTATTCCTCCCACTGACACCAATGATGGGGCACTATTCCTCCCACTGACACCAATGATGGGGCACTATTCCTCCCACTGATACCAATGATGGGGCACTATTCCTCCCACTGGTGTGCATTGGAAGAGGGGTAGTCTTATACGGCGAGTATAGCCCAAACACTACATTTTAGCAGGAAAAGTAGGGGGGTCGTCTTATACGCCCAGTCGTCTTATACGCCGGCAAATACGGTATATGTGTGTACTTCACTCTGTGCAAAACACAAAATCACTCTTAAAAAATTTGTGCAAATAAATTCTCCCACTATGCTTATTCTCCCACTATATCAATCAAAATAAATAAATAAATAAACAAATAAATAATTATATAAAACGTGAAAAACTCGTGATCACTCCAACCACTTGTGAATAGTGATACCAGGTACTATTACCCTCTTCCAGTAATTTTCAAGCATGAGCTGACATAGGGAATCCGTATCTCTCAATCCTTCATTTCAGGGGTATTCCTCCCAACTCTGACAGGCGGTGTGCTCACACCCAGCAGGGTCTCCATACACGCTCTCCGCTGTCACTGTACGAGGAACGTCCTAGGTTTAGAAGTGCTAACCACTAAGCCACCGTGCTGCTCATATTAAACGTGGATATATATTTAGTAAAGTCGTCACCTTCTTGTTGTAAAACCGCCACATCAGTTCACAAAGCGATAATGTATTTCTTGCCATCGTTACATTTCCCCGTAGGGGTCATTATGGATTTGTGAATGGGCCCTTATCTCTTTTTAAGCAAAGTTTATTTTTTTTTTAATTTAAATTTTTATTTATTTTCCATATATAATACACATTTCATCATTATTCTCATACAAATTTACATATCTTTAATAACATCTTTATTCCCATTTACCACCCCCCCTCTATCCAATTTCCCCCTCGCCCTAATTAAAAACCTCCCTCCCCCCATGTAAACCCACCCACTCTGCATAGTTCTATTACCTCTCTTCCATACGAGAATATAGGGTATGTAAATCCTTCCATCTTTCTCACATAATTACTTCATATATTTCATCATAAATTCTTCCCATTTTCTCCACCTCTTAGAGAACAACCCCATCCTGTCATCCTGCATATAACACAATCTCTCCATCTTACAAATTTGATTCATTCTTTCCACCCAATCCTCTATCTTCGGCACCTCTGGTCTATGCCAAAACTTAGGTATCAACCCCTTCGCCGCATTTAGATAGTACCATATACCCGAATCCTTGTATTTATTTACTGATAACTAGAGATGAGCGAATTTCTCAAAAATTCGATTCGGCTGATTCGGCGAATTCCAGTATGAAATTCGATTCGATGCGAATTAATTCGCTACGAAGTTAACTTATTAAAAGGGTTTCTAGGCTTCAGAGAGCCTTTAAATTAGTGCAGAACACTGTACCTTTAATTTAAATGCCCTTGGAGATGAAAACAAATGGAAACAAATAGATACAATGTTTCAACCGCTGTATGGAGTGAGTGTCCCAGAACTGTCATAAATAGTCTATTTCTGACAGTTCTATGACATTCCCTCCATACAGCGGTTGAAACATTGTATCTATTTGTTTCCATAAATGACATTCTGCAGATACACTTAGAGGAGCGCTGCAGATACACTTTTTGCCGGCTTGGAATTATTCTTATTTTCATCCTACTTCTTCTTCTTCTTCTTCATCCTCATCCTCTTCTTCTTCTTCTGAGGATGAGGATGAGGATGAAGAAGAAGAAGTAGGATGAAAATAATATTAATTCCAAGCCGGCAAAAAGTGTATGTGCAGAGTTCCTCTATTTCTGACAGTTCTCTGACAGCTTCTTCACATGTACAGCGGTTGAAACATCTGTATCCTAAATGGAAACTAATAGATACAATGTTTCAACCGCTAAACATCTGTTCCTTCTGTCAGAGAACTGTCAGAAATAGCGGAGCTCACTGCAGGGACACTTTTGCCGGCTGATCGGGAAATATTCGATTCGCGCACCCGAAGTAGGCAAAATTTCGGATTCGACGCGAATCGAATATTTCCTGAAATTCGACTCGAATTCCGGTTCGCCTGGTTCGATTCGCTCATCTCTACTGATAACTCTGTACTGTGTAGTAGACATACTGCAGGGTCCAGTCCTATCTTTATCCCGGAGATATTCTCAATTAGTTGGACAATTATCTCCCAGAAACCTTGGATCTTTGGGCACTCCCACCATATATGATATAATGTACCTATTTTTCCACATCCCCTCCAACACTCTAGTGAATTTTCCCCACATATCTTATACTCAACGTTCGGTGTGATGTGCCATCTCGTTAAACATTTATAGTTTACCTCCACCTCTCTCATACTTATATTCTCGTGTATTAATCTATATATTTTCCTTTGTTTATCCTCATCTATCTCTATTCCCAAATCTCTTTCCCATTTACCTATATACATTGGCTTTGTGTAAGTGTCCAACTCAGCGAGGATTTAAGCAAAGTTTATAATCTTGATCATCCTCTTTAACCGTTTCAATACCGGGCAATTTTACACCTTCCTGCCCCCAGGCCAGTTTTCAGGTTTCAGCGCTCTCACACTTTGAATGACAATTGCGCGGTCATACAACATTGTACCCAAACTAAAATTTGATCATTTTCTTCACACAACTAGAGCTTTCTTTTGGTGGTATTTAATCACCGCTGGGGTTTTTATTTTTTGCTAAATTAACAAAAAAAGACCAAAAATTTTGAAAAAAAAAACACATTTTTCTTTGTTTCTGTTATAAAAGTTTACAAATAAATAATTGTTCTTCATAAATTTAGGCCGAGATGTATTCTGCTACATGTCTTTGGTGAAAATAACCCAAATTAGGATGTATTTTTTAGTTTGTAGGAAAGTTATAGAGTTCACAAACTATGGTATAGATCTGAATATTGATCAATCCTGAAGTACTGACAGCCAATCTAATATCTTGAGGTCCAAGAATGTCAGAACAGTACAGATATCCCCCAAATGTCAGGACAGTACAGATATCCCCCAAATGTCAGGACAGTACAGATATCCCCAAATGTCAGGACAGGACAGATATCCCCAAATGTCAGAACAGTACAGATATCCCCCAAATGTCAGAACAGTACAGATATCCCCCAAATGTCAGGACAGTACAGATATCCCCCAAATGTCAGGACAGTACAGATATCCCCAAATGTCAGGACAGGACAGATATCCCCAAATGTCAGAACAGTACAGATATCCCCCAAATGTCAGGACAGTACAGATATCCCCCAAATGTCAGAACAGTACAGATATCCCCCAAATGTCAGGACAGTACAGATATCCCCCAAATGTCAGGACAGTACAGATATCCTCCAAATGTCAGGACAGGACAGATATCCCCAAATGTCAGAACAGGACAGATATCCCCCAAATGTCAGGACGGTACAGATATCCTCCAAATGTCAGGACAGGACAGATATCCCCAAATGTCAGAACAGGACAGATATCCCCCAAATGTCAGAACAGTACAGATATCCCCAAATGTCAGGACAGGACAGATATCCCCAAATGTCAGAACAGTACAGATATCCCCCAAATGTCAGGACAGTACAGATATCCCCCAAATGTCAGGACAGTACAGATATCCCCCAAATGTCAGGACAGTACAGATATCCTCCAAATGTCAGGACAGGACAGATATCCCCAAATGTCAGAACAGGACAGATATCCCCCAAATGTCAGAACAGTACAGATATCCCCAAATGTCAGGACAGTACAGATATCCCCAAATGTCAGAACAGTACAGATATCCCCCAAATGTCAGGACAGTACAGATATCCCCCAAATGTCAGGACAGTACAGATATCCTCCAAATGTCAGGACAGGACAGATATCCCCAAATGTCAGAACAGTACAGATATCCCCAAATGTCAGGACAGTACAGATATCCACCAAATGTCAGGACAGTACAGATATCCCCCAAATGTCAGGACAGTACAGATATCCCCAAATGTCAGGACAGTACAGATATCCCCCAAATGTCAGGACAGTACAGATATCCCCAAATGTCAGGACAGTACAGATATCCCCCAAATGTCAGGACAGTACAGATATCCCCAAATGTCAGGACAGTACAGATATCCCCCAAATGTCAGGACAGTACAGATATCCCCCAAATGTCAGGACAGTACAGATATCCCCCAAATGTCAGGACAGTACAGATATCCACCAAATGTCAGGACAGTACAGATATCCCCCAAATGTCAGGACAGTACAGATATCCCCAAATGTCAGGACAGCACAGATATCCCCCAAATGTCAGGACAGCACAGATATCCCCCAAATGTCAGGACAGTACAGATATCCCCCAAATGTCAGGACAGTACAGATATCCCCAAATGTCAGGACAGTACAGATATCCCCCAAATGTCAGGACGGTACAGATATCCCCAAATGTCAGGACAGTACAGATATCCCCCAAATGACCCCTTTTTGCAGAGCAGACAGTCCGACGTACTTCATAAGAGGCATGGCGAGTTTTTTGAAGTTGTATTTTTTTGTCATAATTTTTCGGAAAATGAAAAAATTAAAAAAATTATTTTCACTATTTTTTTTTTTACATACTGTCACCAGTGCAGTACAGCGTCATCATATAACTGGCATGGCGGTGAACAGCGACACTGACTGGTGACAGTATGAAAAAAAAAATATATATTTTTTTTTAATTTTTTTAATTTTTTTATTATATTTAATTTTTTATTACATTTTTTTTTATTTTTTTTAAGATTTTTTTTCATATTTTACTATGACCAAAATAGTACAATGTTACCATAGTAACACTGTACTACTTTGGGGAAGTGATCAGTATTTTTTTTTTTTTTTTACACAATTTGCTTATAGCAAAGAATTACTTTGCTATAAGCAAGCATTTACCTGAATGAAATCGATTCATTCAGCTTTTTTTTTTTTTTTTTTTGTGCTTAGCTGTGATTTGGTCACAGCTAATCACATGACATGTGCATGTGATTAGCTGTGACCATTCACAGCTAGGCACTAGTATACAATGGATGGCATCATGAATGAAGCCATCCATTGTATACAACTGTCATGTGACCTGCTGTGATTGGTCACAGCAGGTCACATGGTACCGGCAACGGGAGCCGGTACTCGGATCTGTCATCGGCCGTGTCCGAGGTGCACGGGCGGTGACAGATCGCACTGCTGCGTCGATCTGCAACCGCGCAAACCGCGCATGTGCGGGAGCACGCCAAATAGCGTGCACCCGGAAAGCTGCAGCGCTTTTCAAGCCGCCAAACGGCCATTGGCCGGGCGGCTAATGGTTAAAGCCCTGAACTAGCTTCTGTTTGCCTTTAAATAATGATGTCTTCCAGCATTATGCCTCATTTTGATGGCATCCACTATAAAACGCGTCCTCCTTTTATGAGAGCCAATAAGAAATGTAACAAATCCCATTATCTGAGCGCGAAGCCCTTTTCTCCAGAACATTCATAATGATCTGACCACCATCTGGCCGGTGCAGGAGATTCAGCCTCCGCGTCAGCTGTCATTTCAGCGGCATCGGAGAGAGCCGTCCAACTGGCAGAGCGCGCGGAGAGAGCTCAAGGACGTATCGCGGCTCTGTTTAACGACGGCGATAATGTGAATATATACAGATTACGATGGGACTGGGGCGGGGTGTGTTCTTACCAGTGCTGGAAAAAGATGGAAAATATTTAAGGTCATTTAGAGGTATTTCGAGGATGCCCCATTTTTTTTAATTTGTTTGAAAGGAATGCTTTTTCTTTTTTATCTTCCTTTGATTGATTCGAATGGAAATAAAAAGTGGCACACAAGTGGACAGTAGTTTAATCATCAAGTTGGCCCCAACCATCAGGAAGCTATCACATGATTTTTTTTTTTTTTAAGTCCGCAAACGTGCAAACTAGAACGAAAAACCCGGAAGTGATCACAAAAAAAGTGCAAGTGCGAACACCACACGAAAAAGTGCACTTAGGGGTGTGCTTTGCCCTTCCCCCGAAGGGGATGGACCACTACCCTGATCCCCCGGGGCACGAAGCTCCTGACAGGGACAAGGTTCCCATTTGGTCCTCCTGGCCAAAAGGCCTGGTGGACCACCGTTCCTTGTGGCTAGCCGAAGCCAGCCACCAAGTACTTGGTCGAGGGGCTCTCCCGAAGAGAAAACCCCCTAGGGATCAGGGGAGGAAGGAACCAAAAGGCCACACATCCTCCCCTTAGACTTCAGGGCAGGCCCGAGGACCCACACCCTCCATCCTGTGAAAAACACACACATAAGTAAGAAAAAGTGACAAAACGTGGGAGTGATAATAAATTAAATAAATAAAAAATAAAAAAGTGATCGTGCCAAATAGTGCACAGACCAGGCCCTGAGGCCTGTAGCAAAAATTGCCCTGGGTCTAGCCAAAAGGCCTGGTCCTAAGGGCGCTGTGCAAAAAGAGTGAAAAAACAGTGACCTTGTGCCATCTTCACACTGTGGGGTCCCACACCCAGGTGTTACTAGTGGCACCCCTGAAGGCGTCTACTCAGGGGGCACTGAGTTTGCGGACTTTCTGCCTTCCCGACCCCTGGCCAGGCAAGGTAGATCCGTCCAAATCAGGAGGTACTGGGTCCTTCCGGTCTTCTCGGGGGAATTACTCGTAGGCGCCACGCTTTCTGTCCCCCCGGTACTAGCCTTCCAGACCCCCATCATACCAGTGAGGGTACTATACAACAGCCATCCCCGCAAAGCTAGAATGGCCGGGAGCACCCCCACTGGACACTGATAAGAACAGATACTACCACATGATGTCCTATTAGCTGTTGCTGGGGAATTCCTCACCCCATAGCCACATGTAACAAAAGGTCGGGAATGTTGGTGACATCATTGACCTGTTATGGCCACATGGCCATATTTGTTCATTGATGTTGTCCCAATGTGGCCATATTAGATCTGTGATGTCACCAGCATCTCACCTCTTTGCCACTCTTTGGGAATTCCCTTACCACAGCCTATTAGTTCTGCAGCTCAATATATACTGTGTCAGTTTCCTTCAGGTTCAGCATGAACTAGGTTCAGGTTGATCCTTAGGTCATCACACCAGCTCAGTGGTGTACCAGCAGATAATAGATTATTAATCACGTTGGTGCAAACTCGCAGGAAGCCCCTGAGTTGTCAGTCCGCCCCTGATCTTGAGGCACCCTTTATCATTATGGACAGTCCAGAGGCATCCTTTAAAATTATGGACAGTCCCGAGGCACCCTTTAAAATTATGGACAGTCTTGAGGCACCCTTTAAAATTATGTGCAGTCCTGAGGCACCCTTTATCATTATGGACAGTCCTGAGGCACCCTTTAAAATTATGGACAGTCCTGAGACACCCTTTAAAATTATGGACAGTCCTGAGGCACCCTTAAAAATTATGGACAGTCTTGAGGCACCCTTTATAGTTATGGACAGTCTTGAGGCACCCTTTAAAATGATGGACAGTCCTGAGGCACCCTTTATAATTATGGACAGTCCTGAGGCACCCTTAAGAATTATGGACAGTCTTGAGGCACCCTTTAGTATTATGGACAGTCCTGAGGCACGCTTTATAGTTATGGACAGTCTTGAGGCACCCTTTAAAATGAAGGACAGTCCTGAGGCACCCTTTATAATTATGGACAGTCTTGAGGCACCCTTTAAAATGATGGACAGTCCAGAGGCACCCTTTAAAATGATGGACAGTCTTGAGGCACCCTTTATAATTATGGACAGTCTTGAGGCACCCTTTAAAATTATGGACAGTCTTGAGACACCCTTTAAAATTATGGACAGTCTTGAGGCACCCTTTAAAATTATGGACAGTCCTGAGGCACCCTTTATAATTATGGACAGTCTTGAGGCACCCTTTATAAATATGGACAGTCCTGAGGCACCCTTAAAAATTATGGACGGTCTTGAGGTACCCTTTATGGACAGTCTTGAGGCACCCTTTAGAATTATGGACAGTCCCGAGGCACCCTTTAAAATTATGGACAGTCCCGAGGCACCCTTTATAATTATGGACAGTCCTGAGGCACCCTTTAGAATTATGGACAGTCCCGAGGCACCCCATTCTAAAATGTGAAAAACTATTCTGTATATCAATGGCCATGCTTTTGAAATCGGTTGTCCAACAAGCTCACATGGGTGTGGTGACCAGGTTTCCAAAGACCTCCAACCATATAATGTACGTCAACTATATTTTTAGCCATTTCCCTGAAATTTAAGCCTCGACTATAGAAGTCACAGGGAAGTTCCGTGACCCGCAGTAACACAAGGACTCCAACCTTACGTGGAATAAAACTTGTGCTCTTAGCTGGGCCATAACCCGTAATATGTTCCAAGAGCGAAATGTCAGGAGAACGTTTTGCCTTGCGGTTTATTGATTTGGCATCGCTGTGTACAAACAAACATGGAATTGGATGACAGAAGTGAATCACTGATCCGTCCTACGACCATTATAGGAGACACAGTTATTTCTTGCTTTAGTTTTTTTTTAGTTGTGGTTATATTTTTAAAGGGACCATATAGTCCAAATTGTACAACCAAACAATCTTATGTATACAATGTATTTTTTTAAAATAATTTATTTCAGTTACTTATATAGCAATTATTCAGCAAATACTGTCATTTTACTAAAAAGTAGGTCAAAGGGGGAGGGGCAATGGTTCATGAGTATTGGAGGTTTCATTCAGTTAGTTAGGGTTGACATCTACTTTAGCCATTTGAAGACTGCTCTCTAGGAGTTTTACTGCTCCAGGGTGGCCCTCCTGTGCAAAATCACACACACACATACAGTATCTCCCAGAAGTGAGTCCACATTTTTGATTCTCTCTTTTCATGCGACAACACTGAAGAATTGACACTTTGCTACAATGTGACGTAGTCAGTGTACAGCTTGTATAACATGGAAATTTGCTGTCCCCTCAAAATAACTCAACACACCGCCATTAATGTCTAAACCGCCGAGAACAAAAGTGAGTCCACCCCTAAGTGAAAATGTCCAAATTGGGTCCAAAGTGTCAATATTTTGTGTGGCCGCCATTATTTTCCAGCACTGCCTTAACCCTCTTGGGCATGGAGGTCACCAGAGCTTCACAGGTTGCCACTGGAGTCCTCTTCCACTCCTCCATGACGACATCACGGAGCTGGTGGATTTTAGAGACCTTGCGCTCCTCCACCTTCCGTCTTCCACTCCTCCATGACGACATCACGGAGCTGGTGGATTTTAGAGACCTTGCGCTCCTCCACCTTCCGTCTTCCACTCCTCCATGATGACATCACGGAGCTGGTGGATTTTAGTGACCTTGTGCTCCTCCACCTTCCGTCTTCCACTCCTCCATGACGACATCACGGAGCTGGTGGATTTTAGAGACCTTGTGCTGCTCCACCTTCCGTCTTCCACTCCTCCATGATGACATCATGGAGCTGGTGGATGTTAGAGACCTTGCGCTCCTCCACCTTCCGTTTGAGGATGGCCCACAGATGCTCAATAGGGTTTAGGTCTGGAGACATGCTTGGCCAGTCCATCACCTTTACCCTCAGCTTCTTTAGCAAGGCCGTGGTGGTCTTGGAGGTGTGTTTGGTTTTGTTATCATGTTGGAATACTGCGGCCCAGTCTCCGAAGGGAGGGGATCATGCTCTCCTTCAGTATGTCACAGTACATGTTGGCATTCATGGTTCCCTCAATGAACTGTACCTCCCCAGTGCCAGCAGCACTCATGCAGCCCCAGACCATGACACTCCCTCCACCATGGGGCCCCAGACCATGACACCCCACCACCATGCTTGACTGTAGGCAAGACACACTTGTCTTTGTACTCCTCACCTGGTTGCCGCCACACACGCTTGACACCATCTGAACCCAATCAGTTGATCTTGGTGTCATCAGACCACAGGACATGGTTCCAGTAATCCATGTCCTTAGTCTGCTTGTCTTCAGCAAACTGTTTGCGGGATTTCTTGTGCATCATCTTTAGAAGAGGCTTCCTTCTGGGGCAACAGCCATGTAGACCAATGGGATGCAGTGTGCGGCGTACGGTCTGAGCACTGACAGGCTGACCCCCCCCCCCCTCAACCTCTGCAGCAATGCTGGCAGCACTCATACATCTATTTCCCAAAGACAACCTCTGGATATGACGCTGAGCACGTGCACTCAACTTCTTTGGTGGACCATGGCGAGCTCTGTTCTGAGGGGAACCTGTCCTGGTAAACCGCTGTATGGTCTTGGCCACCATGCTGCAGCTCAGGTTCAGGGTCTTGGCAATCTTCTTACAGCCTCGGCCATCTTTATGTAGAGCAACAATTCTTTTTTTCAGATCCTCAGAGAGTTCTTTGAGGTGCCATGTTGCCATGTTGCCATGAGGTGCCATGAGGTGCCATGTTGAACTTCCAGTGACCAGTATGAGAGAGTGAGAGCAATAACACCAAATGTAACCCCCCCGCTCCCAATTCACACCTGAGACCTTGTAACACTAACGAGTCACATGACACCGGGGAGGGAAAATGGCTAATTGGACCCAATTTGGACCTTGTCACTTAGGGGTGGAGTCACTTTTGTTGCTGGCGGTTTAGACATTAATGGCAGTGTGTTGAGTTATTTTGAGGGGACAGCAAATTTCCATGTTATACAAGCTGTACACTGACTACGTCACATTGTAGCAAAGTGTCAATTCAAAGAGAATCAAATATTGACACAAATGTGAGGGGCGGGACTCACTTCTGGGAGATACTGTGTGTGATTTTGCACTTCTGCCATAGGAGGGCGCGTGTGTGCTGCTGGCGGCTCGCTTCTGCTGTGAATACTCACAGCAGAAGCTGATCTGTGAGTGACGGTAAATGGATGTTCGCCGATCGGGAAGGAGAAAGAACAGAGCTCTGTTCTGACATGTGGGGAAGTGCAAAACTGGAAACACGATCCGTCACTTCCCTTAGTAACAGCACCACGTAGTGTACACCAAGCATATAGCTAGGCACACATTTAACCTTTTGATTGCCCTAGATGTTAACCCCTTCCCAACCAGTACAGTGATCAGTGCATATTTTTAGCACTGATCACTGTATTAGTGTCACTGGTTCCCACAAAGTGTCAGTTATTGTACAAATTGTACGCTTCAATATTGCAGTCCCACTATAAGTCGCTGATCGCTGCCATTACTAGTATAATACATAAATTAATTCTGTAACATGTTGTCACTTCTTAATAAACTTTTATGGAATAAAAAATAAATAAATGAATTAAAATTCCAGTATATGTCCCATAGTTTGTAGACGCTATAACATTTGCGCAAGCTAATCAATATAATAACAATATAATACATTTTGACTGAAATTTATGAAGAAATTTGATTTTTACATTTTTTTTTATTGGATATGTTTTAAAGTTGAAAATAAAAAATACTGCTTTTTTTTCAACATTGTCGGCCTTTTTTTAGTTTATAACACAAAAAGTAAAAACCGCAGAGCTGACCAAATACCACCAAAAGAAAGGCCTATTGGTGGGGGGAAAAAGGAGATACATTTCATTTATGGAGTGCGTTGCATGGCTGTGCAATTGTCAGTTAAAGTAACCAAAAAAATCACCTGATCAGGAAGAGGGGTAAGTCTCCAGGAGGGCAAGTGGTTTTTAAGAGTACCTCTACTTTGTTTGAAGAAAAAAAAAGGAAAAATTCCCCCCCACATGGAAGAAAAAAAATATTTGAAATATATTTTTTAAATATTTTTTATATTTTTTAAATATTTTTCCCAAATATATTGATATATATTTGAAATACTAAAATTTTTGGCCGTAATCAATATATTTAAAAATATATTTAAATAAATATATATATATATTTATTTATATATACACACTGTATGTTGAAATGCGTTTTTATTATAAAGTAATATACTTTGTTTTTATTACAAAGTATATGAAAAATATTTTTAAAAATATATTTTCAAATATACAGTATGTATGTCTTTAAAAATGCATTTAATCTACATTTTTGGAATACATTTACAAATATATGTAAAAATTTATGTTAAAATTACTTTTATATGTTAAAAAAAAATTCTAAATATATTTCAATAAATATATATATATACATACACACACACTGTATGTTGAAATGCGTTTTTATTACAAAATATATGAAAAATATTTTAAAAAATAAATTTCAGATATACTGTATGTCTTTAAAAATACATTTAATCTAAATTTTTGGAACGCATTTACAAATATATGTAAACATTTATGTTAAATTACTTTTTTTATATGTTAAAAAAAAATTCAAAATATATTTAAATAAATATATATATACATACCCACACACTGTATGTTGAAATGCGTTTTTATTACAAAATATATGAAAAATATTTTAAAAAATACATTTAAAATATACTGTCTTTAAAAATACATTTAATCTACATTTTTGGAACGCATTTACAAATATATGTAAACATTTATGTTAAATTACTTTTGAAATGCGTTTTTATTACAAAATATATGAAAAATATTTAAAAAAATACATTTCAGATATACTGTATTTCTTTAAAAATACATTTTTGGAATGCATTTACAAATATATGTAAAAATTTATGTTAAAATTACTTTTTTTATATGTAAAAAAAAATTCAAAATATATTTCAATAAATATATATATACATACACACACACTGTATGTTGAAATGCGTTTTTATTACAAAATATATGAAAAATATTTAAAAAAATACATTTCAGATATACTGTATGTCTTTAAAAATACATTTAATCTGCATTTTTGGAACGCATTTACAAATATATGTAAAAATTTATGTTAAATTACCGTATTTTTCGCCATATAAGACGCACTTTTTCTTCCTCAAAACTGGGGTGGAAATGTCAGTGCGTCTTATAAGGCGAATATGGAGCGGCCGGTCCGGTATTTCCACCGCGGCCGTGTCAGAATACCGGGCCGGCCGCTCAGCTCTGCAGCGGGACCGTACCTGTTCCTCTATCCAGCGGCGCGCTGTCTTCCCGGCTTCTGTAGTGTGCGTGACAGCCGGGTGCCAAGTGCGCATGTGCGAGAAGCAGTGCGCTTTGTGAATGGTAAGGCGGTACCTGGGACACATGACAGATCCCAGAAGCCGCCGGACCAATCACAAAGCGCAAGTGCTTCTCGCTCATGCGCACTGGGCACCCGGCTGTCATGTCGAGCGCCATTACAGAAGCCGGGAAGACAGTGCGCGGCTGGATCGAGGAACAGGTAAGATCGGGTACCTGTCAGATTCAGGTACCCGCTCCCCACCTCCTCAAAGGTCAGCAGTCATCTGTGCTGTCCGCAGTCTCTGGTCATCCCTGTGCTGTCCGCAGTCTCTGGTCATCCCTGTGCTGTCCGCAGTCTCTGGTCATCCCTGTACTGTCCGCAGTCTCTGGTCATCCCTGTACTGTCCGCAGTCTCTGGTCATCTCCTGTACTGTGTCCGCAGTCTCTGGTCATCTCCTGTACTGTGTCTGCAGTCTCTGATCATCTCCTGTACTGTGTCCGCAGTCTCTGGTCATCCCTGTACTGTGTCCGCAGTCTCTGGTCATCCCCTGTACTGTGTCCGCAGTATCTGGTCATCCCTGTGCTGTCCGCAGTCTCTGGTCATCCCTGTGCTGTCCGCAGTCTCTGGTCATCCCTGTACTGTGTCTGCAGTCCATTAGTTCAGAATTTTTTTTTTCCTGTTTTCTGCCTCTAAAACCTAGGTGCGTCTTATACGGCGAAAAATACGGTACTTTTTTTATATGTTAAAAAAAAATTCAAAATATATTTCAATAAATATATATATATACATACCCACACACTGTATGTTGAAATGCGTTTTTATTACAAAATATATGAAAAATATTTAAAAAAAATACATTTCAAATATACTGTCTTTAAAAATACATTTAATCTACATTTTTGGAACGCATTTACAAATATATGTAAAAATATATGTTAAAATTACTTTTTTTATATGTTAAAAAAAATTCAAAATATATTTCAATAAATATATATATACATACCCACACACTGTATGTTGAAATGCGTTTTTATTACAAAATATATGAAAAATATTTTAAAAAATACATTTCAAATATACTGTCTTTAAAAATACATTTAATCTACATTTTTGGAACGCATTTACAAATATATGTAAAAATATATGTTAAAATTACTTTTTTTATATGTTAAAAAAAATTCAAAATATATTTCAATAAATATATATATACATACCCACACACTGTATGTTGAAATGCGTTTTTATTACAAAATATATGAAAAATATTTTAAAAAATACATTTCAAATATACTGTCTTAAAAAATACTTTTAATCTACATTTTTGGAACGCATTTATAAATATATGTAAAAATGACTTTTTTATATGTTAAAAAAAATCTGAAGAATATATGTATTTAATCTACATTTTTGGAACGCATTAACAAATATATGTAAAAATGACTTTTTTATATGTTAAAAAAAATCTGAAGAATATATTTTTTAAAAATATATTTTTAATAATATTTTTCATATTTTTAAAAAATACAAATCACCAATATACAGACAAAGGGCGGGGGGGGGGGGGGGGGCAATGTGCGGAACCTCCTGAGCAGGCAGGTCTGGCTCTTTCTTGCTTGATTTTCCCTTTTAATTGGAGCGCACCTTAGATTACGAAACGCCATCATGGGCAGTTGCTATCATTATTGATAAAGAGTCTTCATGAAGGAATGAGTGCCCGCAGCGCACAGATAACACCAGGCGGCTCAGTGAAAATGAGTAAAAATAGCAAGTGTGAACTTCTGGGGAAAGCCGGGCTGACCTTTAGCAGCGATAATCCCGGTGTCCTTTCAAGGGCAGAGTCGTTCCCCGAGCGCTCACCGCTGGCTTTTCCTCCTCCTTGAAATGGAATTTACTCTCCATGCAGAGATCAGAGATAATACACTGGATCCAGCTTGATGCAAGGCCATCAGTGAAGAGGTGGCTATGGGGGTTGTGGGGGGTGGGGGGTAGTTTAAGGTGCTCCTGTAGAGTCAAGTCGAAATATGGAATTCCAATCACGTATTTTCCAACATTAATTCTTTATTGGGTATTGGCAAAAAAAAACAAACAGTATAACATTTTATATCAGATATACCATAGCTCAGCAGTTTTACACTGCCGGCCAATGGACCATCGGCATCCCATCTGTCCTCCATACACACGGCTCAGATCATTATTCTACATAGAAACTGTGAAGGATTTTCTTTAATTTTTTTTTTTAAATACATGTTTCAGAATGCTTTTACATTTAAAAACATTTTTTTTGTTAATTTTTTTTTTTTCTAAATATACGTTTCAGAATATTTACATATTTTACATTTAAGAACATTTTTTTTCTTTTTAAAAAAAAATGTTTCAGAATGCTTTTACATTTAAGAAAGTTTTATTCTTTAATTTTTTTTTTTTAAATATATGTTTCAGAATATTTACATATTTTACATTTAAGAGCATTTTTTTCTTTTTAAAAAAAAATGTTTCAGAATGCTTTTACATTTAAGAACGTTTTATTCTTTAATTTTTTTTTTTTAAATGTATGTTTCAGAATATTTACATATTTTACATTTAAGAGCATTTTTTTCTTTTTAAAAAAAAATGTTTCAGAATGCTTTTACATTTAAGAACGTTTTATTCTTTAATTTTTTTTTTTTAAATGTATGTTTCAGAATATTTACATATTTTACATTTAAGAGCATTTTTTTCTTTTAAAAAAAAAATGTTTCAGAATGCTTTTACATTTAAGAACGTTTTATTCTTTAATTTTTTTTTTTTAAATATATGTTTCAGAATATTTACATATTTTACATTTAAGAGCATTTTTTTCATTTAAAAAAAAAATGTTTCAGAATGCTTTTACATTTAAGAACATTTTATTCTTTAATTTTTTTTTTTAAATATACGTTTCAGAATATTTACATATTTTACATTTAAGAACATTTTTTTTTTTCTTTAATTTTTTTTTTTTTTTTAAATATGTTTCAGAATGCCTTTACTTTTTTGCTTTTTTGTCCTGCATGTTGTACCTGCTTGATCCTTAAAGAGGAACTCCAGGCAAACCTGCTAAGTTGAATGTCCTTTTGGTACATTGGTGGCCAAAATTGAACTGCAGGGAGAGTGTTCTTACCCAATTGCAAGGGACTGTTGGTCACCCTAATTGAACCCTATTCTAGATGAAGACTTACTAATGATTTAATTACTGGACTCTATTTTTTTTTTTTTTAAGTCCGCAAACTTGCGAAAAATGAAAAACCCGTAAGTGAATCACAAAAAACGTGCAAGTGTGCAACAAAACACAAAAAAGTGCACTTAGGGGTGTGCTTTGTCCTTCCCCCAAAGGGGATGGACCTCTACCCTGATCCCCCGGGGCACGAAGCTCCTGACAGGGGCAAGGTTCCCATTTGGTCCACCTAGCCAAAAGGCCTGGCGGACCACCGTTCCTTGTGGCCAGCCGAAGCCAGCCACTCAGTACTTGGCCAGGGGGTTCTCCCGAAGAGAAAACCCCCCTAGGGACTGGACTCTATTTTTTTTTTTTTTAAGTCCGCAAACGTGCGAAAAACGAAAAACCCGTAAGTGTTCACAAAAAAAGTGCAAAACACCACACGAAAAAGTGCACTTAGGGGTGTGCTTTGTCCTTCCCCCGAAGGGGATGGACCACTACCCTGATCCCCCGGTGCACGAAGCTCCTGACAGGGACAAGGTTCCCATTTGGTCCACCTGGCCAAAAGGCCTGGCGGACCACCGTTCCTTGTGGCCAGCCGAAGCCAGCCACTCAGTACTTGGTCAGGGGGCTCTCCCGAAGAGAAAACCCCCCAGAGACAGGGAAGGAAGGAACCAAAAGGCCACACATCCTCCCCCTAGACTTCAGGGCAGGCCCGAGGACCCACACCCTCCATCCTGTGAGAAAAACACACACATAAGAGAAAAAAGTGACAAAACGTGGGAGAGTGAAATAAATTAAATAAATAAATAAAAATAAAAAAGTGGTCGTGCCAAATTGTGCACAGACCAGGCCCTGAGGCCTGTAGCAAAAATTGCCCCGAACTTAGCCAAAAGGCCCGGTCCTGAGGGCGCTGTCCTGGACTGGACTCTAACAACAGACACAAGTAGCCAAAAAGCCCTTTCTCCCTTTTCTTTGAATTATTTTTTTTTTTTAGGTTTTTCCCCAGATGCTCGTACTTTCATTCACATTAGGGAGAGTATTCTTATCTAATTGCAACTATAATCACCCTACACTCAAGAAGTGTGGGATTATGCAAATTTCTCTGACATTTCCCACCCAGAAAACTCCTATTTTTCCAAGATGCCCGCTCGGTTTGTTAGATCGGCCACACACTTGATCCAATAGATCACCACTCCCACCATCCCCTGCTTCAACCAATAAGGATGATTTTTGACCACGCTGTTTTAACTTAGGGAGAGCATTGTATCTCATTAGCATATTTGTTCTCTCTCCCTTTCCCTTCCTTCTCCTCCCCCGGAGAGCCCCCTGACCTAGTACTTGGTAGTCAGCTTTGGGTAGCCACAAGGAAAAGGGGTCCACCACAGTCCCTGTCAGGAGCCTTGTGCCCTGGGGGATCATGCTAGAGATCCTACCCCTTCGGGGGGGGGGGGGGGGGTGTGGACTAAAGCACACCCCTAAGTGCAGTTTGTTCATACACAGGTTTGGTTTTTTGGATGTAAAAAAAATGTGTCTGACCTTGGCTGCCAGTCTCTCTTGGCTTTGGGGTGTTTTCATTGGGTCCACCCCATGCTACTGCAAGAGACACCACTATTCAAAAATATGCAGATTTGTCTGACACATTTCCACCCACAAATCCCCTACTTTTCCCCAGATTTTTTTTTAAATTCTTTTATTTAAAATTTTCAAGTAAAAACATAAAAACATAAATTCCATAGTACATATCAAACAAAAATTCCATAGTATATAGCAAAAAAAGATCGATCTTCACATCAGATACAAACCATATATTACAAAATTTTCATATCCCCTCCCACAATCCCTCCCCCTTTATCATATACCAGAAAAACCAAACATAACAAACAAAATCCCATCCCCCTACTTTTTCCCAGACGCCCACTCATTTTGCTGGATTGGCCACACACTGATACAACAGATCACATCTTCCATCAAGAATGATGAGTTTGGACCATACTATTTGAACTTAGGGAGAGCATTGTATCTAATTAGCATATTTGCTTTCTCCCTTCTCCCTTCTCCCTTCTCCCTTCTCCCTTCTCCCCTCTCCCCTGTCCCTTGTCCCCTGTCCCCTCCCCCCTCTCCCCTCTCCCTTCCAGTCAGCTTTAGGTAGCCACAAGGGGGTTTTCATTGGGTCCACCCCATGCTACTGGGAGAGACGCCGCTGGTAGTTGAACCACTGCTGAGAATAATGATCAATGACAAATGTGTAAGGGAGGGGGTTGGTAGAGGTACCTGGAAATGGACAGGAGTTTGAAAGTAATTGGATACATGGATGATTTTTTTTTTTAGTTGAAAAATATATTTTATTTTTTACATAAGTATAAAAAAACAAGATACTTTAGTCGTGGTACATCTCACCCTGTACTGCGACACAGCCCTTAATACACCACATGAAAATACAGTCCAATCATACAATAAATACATTCACTCAGCGGAATGATGCCTAACGTGATGCGCACGGCAGACAAATTCCCTGGACCATCACGTCATGCATGACACCGCTTACCCCGAGACTGTTTGTGGCCCCCTAAGGTTCCACCAGAGTATCCTGGTAGTGCGATGTCAGATGTGCAGTGCCTGGGTCAAACCCCTGTCCAGGGGCAGACTGACAACTCATGGGGCCCCTGTGTCCTTGCCCAAAAGCAAAAAAGCCTATGAAAAAGGTACCAGGGGCATCTCATGGGGCCCCCTACTGACCCTGGGCCCTTGGGCAGTGCCCGAGTTTCCAAATGGTCAGTCCACCCCTGTCCCACACATCCTAGATGGCACCGCCACATAACCATAACATGCAGAAACATTACAGAATAAACCAATTCAAACAAGCATCGGGTGTGTTGGAGGGGGAGTAGGAAGGAGGGAAGGGGGCCAGAGTTCACAAGCCCGAAGCTTTATTGAAAAGACAAAGACACACAAGGGAGAGTAGGTGGAAGGGGAGACCCTCAGATGTCCTCTTCCTCCCTAAAGTCCATCAAGTTATAGTCTCTGAGCAGACTGAGCATCAGTCCTCGATGGCCATCCTCTCCCGCTGGTGGATGAGGCGCTTCTTGGCACACCGTAAAGTGTCCTTAAAACAACACAGCACTCACCAGTCACCATCAATGTCCTCCAGAGTAAAAGTCCCACAGAAAAGTTCCTTCAACACAACAAAGCCTCTCAACAGCTCCTGAGCAAAAGAGCACTCCCAGAAAACGTGCTGAGCCGTTTCCTCCTGGCTGATGCCAAAAAGGGCAGTGCCTGTATCTGCTCAGGTTCCTGGCATGCATAAATGTCCTGAGTTGCAACCCCCATTGGATCCATGCCAGGTCCTTGTCCCTGTTGGTGAGTCTCTTTGAAGAAACATTCCTCCAGACCACCTTACAAGTGGCTGAAGGCAGGCCTAGAACCAACTACAAAATGTCTTTTGCTCTAATCAGCTTGTAGATAATCTTGGTTTCCACAAGTCAGGCTTGACTCCATGTAGCCCTTGCTCCTTTATATACTTAAAAGTTTTTTTTTTTTTTTAAGTCCGCGAACGTACGAAAAACCCGTAAGTGTTCACAAAAAACGTGCAAGTGCAAAACACCACACAAAAATGTGCAATTAGTGCACATCCTGAAGGGGATGGACCTCTACCCTGATCCCCCGGGGCACGAAGCTCCTGACAGGGGAGGTTCTCATGTGGTCCGCCTAGCCAAAAGGCCTGGTGGACCCAGTTCCCATGTCTCCACTGCAGCCAGAACACCGCAAGTAATGAACGGAGGATGGATTCCCCTGTTGGGTGTGGGGGTGCATTAATCAGGCAAGAGGCATACAGAAAACCCCAAGGAAGTCACAAGAAAATATAACACAGGTAACACCACACTCTTCATAATTAGCACCTTCTCCTCCAATGGTAAAGTCCTCAATGACCAAAACTATGTTATGATATGCTTGGGAGGAAGTTTTTGCCCAGTAAGGATGACCAGGGAGGTGAGGTGGAGGTTAAAAAAAAAAAAATCCATCAAATTGCTTGAAACAAAGTAACATTGTGTGTATTCTTGTACCAGTTTGCTTTTAATGTATCTTCATTTTAGCTCAGACTGGCTTTGAAATATAATTTGTACCTCTGCCTGTACATAGTACGATCCGTCTATGTTTTCATTGCGCTCCCTTTTCCTCGTTTTCTATCCAGTTTTCAGGAAATGCCCCAGTTTTTGTTTTTTTTATTCCATCTATTAGGATTTGCGGTGACATTTCCATACTGACACATATACTTAAACAGCGGCCTGTCTCGACACTTCATTTTTCCCGGAATAAATTTACACACATTGTCCTGTATCTGTCACTGGTGATATATTGTCCATATCTGAGTGGCTAAAAATAGCGCAAGGTTGCCGGCCACCCTAGGGGCTCATCCATATTGATTTTTCCTTGCGTATCCATGTGGCGAATTCTCTCTGTCAGTGTCATCATGTCACATCATGTTACTGAAACTCCACTTCCATCAGGGCAGCTGCAAACCCGATACCCGCGTGAAAGGAACGCTTACAATGTGACAAACCACGTCCTTCGAGAGGAGTTCCAAGAAAACATTTCTTTCTGACTAAGGCCCCATGTACACGGGACACTTCTGAACGATGGAAACTGACTGCGAAAACGTAGGTTAAAAAAAGTCTGTTTAGCCGCGTTTATGCGCGTTTGCGTTTAGAATCTTTTTTTAAGATAAGCACAGGAGAACCTCCCAAATGCCCAGAATGCACTGAAAAGTGGTAAATTATTAACTATTTCAGACGGTTTCAGAGAAATACAGAGAGTAGAAGCAGAGACAGCAGTACGTGTTGAGATTAGCTTAGGTGTGAGTTGCTCATTAATATTTATTTTGTTTCCAAGGGTGGGAAAGGTGTCTGGTGGGGGGAGTCATGAAGGTCACCTGGCAGGAGGTCTTCATGAGGAATTTGAGGTGTGAATGGTCATTAACATATCTTTTGTTTCCAAGGGTGGGAGAGGTCTGAGGTGTGAATGGTCATTAACATATCTTTTGTTTCCAAGGGTGGGAGAGGTCTGAGGTGTGAATGGTCATTAGCATATCTTTTGTTTCCAAGGGTGGGAGAGGTCTGAGGTGTGAATGGTCATTAGCATATCTTTTGTTTCCAAGGGTGGGAGAGGTCTGAGGTGTGAATGGTCATTAGCATATCTTTTGTTTCCAAGGGTGGGAGAGGTCTGAGGTGTGAATGGTCATTAACATATCTTTTGTTTCCAAGGGTGGGAGAGGTCTGAGATGTGAATTAGTCATTAACATATCTTTTGTTTCCAAGGGTGGGAGAGGTCTGAGGTGTGAATGGTCATTAACATATATTTTGTTTCCAAGGGTGGGAGAGGTCTGAGGTGTGAATGTCCATTAACATATCTTTTGTTTCCAAGGGTGGGAGAGGTCTGAGGTGTGAATGGTCATTAGCATATCTTTTGTTTCCAAGGGTGGGAGAGGTCTGAGGTGTGAATGGTCATTAACATATCTTTTGTTTCCAAGGGTGGGAGAGGTCTGAGGTGTGAATGGTCATTAGCATATCTTTTGTTTCCAAGGGTGGGAGAGGTCTGAGGTGTGAATGGTCATTAACATATCTTTTGTTTCCAAGGGTGGGAGAGGTCTGAGATGTGAATTAGTCATTAACATATCTTTTGTTTCCAAGGGTGGGAGAGGTCTGAGGTGTGAATGGTCATTAACATATCTTTTGTTTCCAAGGGTGGGAGAGGTCTGAGGTGTGAATGGCCATTAACATATCTTTTGTTTCCAAGGGTGGGAGAGGGCTGAGGTGTGAATGGTCATTAACATATCTTTTGTTTCCAAGGGTGGGAGAGGTCTGAGGTGTGAATGGTCATTAGCATATCTTTTGTTTCCAAGGGTGGGAGAGGTCTGAGGTGTGAATTGGTCATTAACATATCTTTTGTTTCCAAGGGTGGGAGAGGTCTGAGGTGTGAATGGTCATTAACATATCTGTTGTTTCCAAGGGTGGGAGAGGTCTGAGATGTGAATGGTCATTAACATATCTTTTGTTTCCAAGGGTAGGAGAGGTCTGAGGTGTGAATGGTCATTAACATATCTTTTGTTTCCAAGGGTGGGAGAGGTCTGAGGTGTGAATTGGTCATTAACATATCTTTTGTTTCCAAGGGTGGGAGAGGTCTGAGGTGTGAATGGTCATTAACATATCTGTTGTTTCCAAGGGTGGGAAAGGTGTCTGGTGGGGGGAGTCATTAAGGCCACCTGGCAACATAACAAAACATGATGCAGCAAAATTCTTCAATTAACGAATGAAATGAAATGAACCTTTTGGCCCTGCATATGTCTACCTCCAACCAAATCAGTGAGCAGCATAGCAAAGCTTTCTAAGAACAGAAGGTAGTCACGTGTCCCATTCCATCACATATCTGAAAACTAGGAGAATTATTCCTAATTTCAGGATTGTGGCCGGAGCTATGCAAACCATCTCTTTATGGGCCATTAGCCAGATGTACATCCTGAACCTGAAGCAAACAGCAGTGTTTAGTTGATTCCCTGTGAAAAAAGAAGTGAACCGTAATTTCACAGCACACAAAAAAAAGTGCGTGAAGAGTACAGAATAGGCCCGACCTCCAAAGAGGAAGGGTCTGAAACCCTGAATCCCAACCAGGAGGTCAAGGCTCCTGACAGCGGCAAGGTACTCTGGTCTACTTAGGCTGAAGCCAGGTGGACCCTGCTTCTTAGGAATCTGCCAAAGCTGGTCCTCCTCCAAGTACTTGGTGAAGGCTCTCTCAAAGAGAGACCCCTGGTCAGGGGTGTATTTACGGCAAGGCAAACAAGACCTTTGCTGCCTAGGGCAACACAAAACCTAAATAGAATACTGCCCCTGGTTAGGAAGATAATAAAAGACCCGAGGGCCACTGATCCTCTCTCCAAAATCAGGGCAGGCCTGCACCCTCCGTCTCTGTGCAAAAAAAAGGAAAAGGGAGGCAGGTCTTTTAGCCAGTATACAATTTCACCTTGGACCCGCTCAAGAAGAATGTTATTTAGTGCCAAAGAAACTCAGTGAGGCCCCAAACCCATAATCTTTTTTTTGGCACCCTATGGATGCTACCATAGGAGCAGTACCAGGACTTGTCTGTCCAGGGCAAGGATGTGGCATTGTGCCCCCTCTCCCACTTTGGGCCCGCTCAAGAAGCATGTTATTTAGTGCCAATGAAACTCAGTGAGGCCCCAAACCCATAGTCTTTTTTTTTTTTTGGCACCCTAGGGATGCTACCATAGAGACAGTACCAGGACTGGTCGGTCCAGGGCAAGGATGTGGAATTGTGCCCCCTCCCCCACTTTGGGCCCACTCAAGAAGCATGTTATTTAGTGCCAATGAAACTCAGTGAGGCCCCAAACCCATAATCTTTTTTTTGGCACCCTATGGATGCTACCATAGGAGCAGTACCAGGACTGGTTGGTCCAGGGCAAGGATGTGGAATTGTGCCCCCTCCCCCACTTTGGGCCCACTCAAGAAGCATGTTATTTAGTGCCAATGAAACTCAGTGAGGCCCCAAACCTATAGTCTTTTTTTTTTTGGCACCCTAGGGATGCTACCGTAGGGGCAGTACCAGGACTGGTCCATTCAGCATCCAGGGCAAGGATGTGGAATTGTGCCCCCTCCCCCACTTCTAATGCATTTTGTAGAATGTGTGTACATTCATTCTATGCCCCTTGCTCTTCTGCCCCAAGGGCAGATGTCCCTCCTGCTCACCCCTTGTCCCGGCCATGCCTAGGGAGCACATCGCCGGTAGCTCCTCACGTCTCTCAGACTAATGGACCAGGACTGGTCCATCCAGCATCCAGGGCAAGGATGTGGAATTGTGCCCCCTGCCCCACTTCTAATGCATTTTGTAGAATGGGTGTACATTCATTCTATGCCCCTTGCTCTTCTGCCCTGAGGGCAGATGTCCCTCCTGCTCACCCCTTGTCCCGGGCCATTCCTAGGGAGCACATCGCCGGTAGCTCCTCACGTCTCTCAGACTAATGGACCAGGACTGGTCCATCCAGCATCCAGGGCAAGGATGTGGAATTGTGCCCCCTCCCCCACTTCTAATGCATTTTGTAGAATGGGTGTACATTAATTCTATGCCCCTTGCTCTGCTGCCCCGAGGGCAGATGTCCCTCCTGCTCACCCCTTGTCCAGGCCATGCCTAGGGAGCACATCCAAGGGGGCTCCTCATGTCTCTCAGACTAATGGAACATATGCGCCGTACAACATTACTTTCATCTGTTCGCAGGTATTTGCAAGATCTTGGGGGGAGGGCTTTCTGTTCAAAACAGATGAATGTAATGTAGTCCAGCGCATGTGCAAAATGAGCCTCATGTGCGATTAGGTCTCACTGAAGGTGCTAATGCGGTTGCCTTCCCAGGAAGCATCTGGACCACCAAGGGTATGTGATCAGTGCCTTCAGGGAAACCTGGAAGTGGTCTAGTGAGCTAATCAAGGAGCTCTGTACCAGCGTCCAGATGGCAGAGCGCACAATGGGTCTACATTGAAGCACGGGTCTCCCTCCCATCCTTGATGAGTGGAGCCAATAGTGCAACCTCTATGGCTGCCATTACATAAGCCAGACTCAGAAGAGACAAATACGATACCCGAGATGGAATTAAACCATTAAAATCAATTCTATATGGAAATAAAATATTTCATCCCTTTTCAAATCTTCTGCCATTTTCGGCTTGTAATTGCGGAAGTTCACCGTAAATTCAGAGAACCTCTATAAATTGTCTTCGCGACCTTGCACCTATTTTTGCCACCGCGGCAAGGCGTTTTATCATTTTCTTGCCTTTACCAGCGGAAATTTTTAATCTCTGGGTGATTTAACATGCAATTATCCAAAGTCTGAGCGCAGGCCACTGATCTGTGAAAAATGTTATTAATAGTTTATCGTAAGTGACTAAAAATGGCGACTTTGGAATTTGCGCGATAATTAGTCGCGTTTCCCGGATTTGAAGGGTAGATCAAATTTATGGAGCAAAGTCCTCCTGCAAATTGGGAGACAATTTCCCCCCTGTGAGCTGAAACATCAGCAACCTCCTGCAATGAACGCATAAAGGCCCCCGGGGGATTCATTTCGGCGTCATAATTGTCCATGTGTCTGCTGACTGAGGATAACACAATAATTAATAATGTGCAGCCGAATATGAAACTGTTTAAACAGCGTAGCCACTCATGCAAGGAGAACCTTTCATTTATTAGTACAAAAAGGAATAGAAACAATTTGGAAACATAAATGAGAAGTGCCAGGTAATTATTATTTTTACGACGTGAGTGATTAATAACAAGGAAGAGGGCAATTCACAAAGGGGCACATCTCTGAACAAACTACAAAGTAAACATGAGCGGAAAATTAACATGGAGGTGCCTTTCAAAAAGTGGTGAGAACAAGTGTTATTGTTGCTGAAATCCTCCTGGGATACCCATGGGGACCCCCTTCAGCTGTCACTATGTGGCAATTACAAGGACTTAAGTGAAGCAGAAAAAATGGAGTGAGCGGGGTGCGGCAAAAAGTGTTCGCTTAAGGCAGGGGTAGGCGACAAAGGCATGGGTGCTGGGGTGGACAATATACAACCTTCACACACCAACAACTCCAAGTGTCTAGGAGGTGAGAAAAACAATTGAGGGGATGGACGCTGCTCAACTGACCCCAGGAGTCCAATGTTAAGGAGCACCTCTGTGACCAAGCCTCAGTGGCCGGGGCAAAACGCGACAAAGGGCGTGGCCAGTATGGTGGCTAAGGGCATTTTATAACATTGGACTCCTGGGGTCAGTTGAGCAGCGTCTATCCCAGCAATGGGCAAACTACGGCCCGCAAGCCGTATAGGGCCCGGCGGACCTTTTAATCCGGCCCGCGGAGCGTGATACAAAAAAAAAACAGCCAGGGCAGGCAAACATTTGCATCATTCAGCACGCTCAAATGCAATGCTTTGCCAGTCTTGCTGCCACTCACATCCTGATAGCCAGTGATTGGCTGTCAGGATGTGTGTAGGTGGGGCAGCGTGACGAACGTGAGGGGAGCTAGGCTCCTCTCACAGTCCGCCATGAAGACCGGAACGGCGCGGGAACACGGCGAGAGGAACGCGCGGAGCAAAGGTAAGTAAATTGACACAGGGGGGACTTGGCTTACTACTTGGGGGGGAATAGTACTATGGGGGATGAAATGTTACAAATTTTAATTTAATTTATATTAATTCACACATACACATCATTCATCTACTCTTGGTCAGGCCCCCGGGTCCAATATATGAACCCATTGCGGCCCTCAAGTCAAAAAGTTTGCCCACCCCTGGTCTATCCCCTCAATTGTATTGGCTGACACTGGAATCACTCGGACTCATGCTCCCCATTTCTCACGTGCTGGTGGGGTGATCCTTTTCCTTCCATCCATAGCATGGAGCGGTGTCATACTTTTACTAGGTAAGAAAAGCAGCCTCAGCCCCTGCTCCTCCTGATGGCCACCCCACTGACGCGTTTTGCCTTACCCACCAGATGGGTGAAACACATCAACAGGCATACCCATCAGAAAGAGCAGGGGCTGAAGGTGCTTTCCTTACCTCCTATACAGCTGGAGCTGTTGGTGTATGGCAGTCAAATGTTATCTGCTGTAAGCTCTCTCTGGATGAGCATATGTATGCCTGCACCCTCTTAAACAGTGGATTACTTCAACATCACCATCGACACTTGGAACGGTTTTTTCAGTTTCATGTGAGGTCACAATGGGTGCTGGGGTGGCCACACAATGTTATTTTCAGTGGTAACCAGAGGATCACCACCTGGCAACTGTGAAGGCTTGGACTGGACCCCCAGAGGACTCAAAGAGGCTCCCCATCTCCCTGCAAACACTGTGCCACAGCCATAGGCTACTTTTGACAGCTCACTAGGCTGTCACTCACAAAGCTTGGCCCGCCACTCTGCGCCTGCGGTCCATCTACCTCCATGATGTATCTGAGAGACCCACTTATTGTCACTGAAGTTGAGGTGCTGGCCCTCCTCCCAGCACTAATATTGGCCTGCCTTCAGCTACAGCTGACATTATATGAAGAACACCTCTTGCCTACCCTCTTCCATCACCTAATTGTTCTGCAAGATGTATCAGGTATGCACGTAAAACCCCTTGTGATTCTGATGGTGCAGGAAATGGGGTGTAAAAGTGGAGGAGTTATGGTGATCTGACATGTGAAGGTGCAGAAATTGGAGTGATCTGAGGTGTGACCTTGCAGGAGTTGGGGTGATCTGAGGTGTAAAGGTGCAGGAACTGGGGTGACATGAGGTGTAAAGGTGCAGGACATAGGGTGGTCTAAGGTGTGAAGGTGAAGGAACTGGGGTGATCTGAGGTGTGAAGGTGCAGGAATTGGGGTGATCTGGGGTGTGAAGTTGCAATAATTGGGACTGATCTGAGGTGTGAAGGTGAAGGAACTGGGGTGATCTGAGGTGTGAAGGTGAAGGAACTGGGGTGATCTGAGGTGTGAAGGCGAAGGAACTGGAGTGATCTGAGGTGTGAAGGTGCAGGAATTGGGGTGACCTGAGATGTGAAGGTGCAGGAATTGGGGTAATCTGAGGTATGAAGGCGAAGGAACTGGAGTGATATGAGGTGTGAAGGTGCAGGAATTCGGGTGACCTGAGGTGTGAAGGTGAAGGAATTGGGGTGACCTGAGGTGTGAAGGTGAAGGAATTGGGTTGACCTGAGGTGTGAAGGTGAAGGAATTGGGGTGACCTGAGGTATGAAGGTGTAGGAATTGGGACTGATCCGAGGTCTGGAGGTGCAGGAAATTGGGCTGGTTTAAGGTCTGTGGTGTACTATTGTTCACTGGCTTGACAGTTGTCTAATGTTTGTAAATTGATAATGTGGAAAAGGTGCAAACCCCTAATTTAAGTTTGATCCGAACCCTTAGAAGAAAGAATTTTATTTTATGTTTTGTCCCTCTGTTTTTTTTTGCCTTCAGGTGGCAGTTTGCTTTAAAATGGAATAAAATGTTAGCGTTGTCACCTGTTCCCACAGCAGACTACAACTTTAAATATTGATGAAGGAAGTGCTGACATGTCCAACACTTCTAACACCTTCCTCAAGAGAGACCACCAAAGGTTTGTGCAATCATTAACTTCCTCAACCTGCACAGACACTTGTGGCAAAGAGTGACAATTAAGCCCTTTCCTACCATTTACTCCTCTAAATCCAAGGTTGCAAGCTGATGGCCAACAGAGGCAGCTGACCATTCTCCAATCAGGTTCTGCTGCTAATTATGCCTGTGATAGTTGGTCCCAGTGGAGATGTCAGAGGTGTTGGATATGTGGGGACACCACACTGTAATCCACTACAGGAGTGCCTGTAGTGTGAAAGCTTTCCTTTGTCATATCGGGTGAAAAAAAGAAAATTCCCAGCTGCTGTTACAATAATTTGTTTAGAGACAGAAGGGAAGTAAAAAGGTGCAGGATAAGTCAAGGTATCACCAAAACATACAGAATAAATGGTGCAATGACCAAAGGGTAGTCAGCAGAGTAAGGAGCAAGAAGATTCAAATTTTTAATTGTACTGATAGGTCCTGTTGATGGTAGGCTGCCTTGAAAATTGCCATAAATACTCCACCGTGAGCTCCACCAGGAGATACAGAGGCAGATGTAAGGACAACAGGGCAAACACGCCACCCATCCATTAAGCCAAGATGTGGTTCATAATCTAGGTGAGGGATACTGCCTATCGAAGAATGTAGTGTATTCACCAATGTGAAGTAAAACAAGAAGAAGCGCACCAACCTTGCGCATTACCTCAGTAACCAAAATTTATTTAGTAAAAGAATGGTACTCACAAACAGCGACTAAAAACAGAGCTCTGAGGAAGAAGGCATGACCTTCGAAACACGTCAGCTGTACTGAGTGTCTACCTCCATGATAGGATTCGCGCTGGCCTCTTGCCTTGGAAGTCCCTGGGAGGACTTACATGCCTGTTTTTATTCGCTGTTTGTGAGTACCATTCTTTTACTAAATCATTTTTGGTTTCTGAGGTAATGCGCAAGGTTGGTGCGCTTCTTCTTGTTTTACTTCACAGTTCTGTTCGGGCTTCCCCAACCTTGGTTTTGAGCTGCACGACCTTGTAAGCCCCGGTGGTTGCTTTGTTGGGATTTGATCTACTCACCACCGGCCTGGGTCCCGGAGCGCAGGAGAAATTGCATTTAGTCCAGTGTATTCACCAATACTTGGTTGCCACTAGGACTTACCTTACTTTACTTCACCTAGAAAGCAGGCTGCCAGGATACAGGAGGAAGCAAGAACATAAAATACATTAGCAGGCTACAGGAGGAAGGACAGAGATGAGGATTGTTGTGTAAGGACATGTCTTCAAGACACGGGTTGCATCAAACCAACAAACAAGCCATAAGATGAATGGAAACATGTCAGGAAATACTGAGGGGGGGGGGGGGGGAAGCAGGAGGACTATGGAGTGTAGCACTATCCCCGTAGGTGTCATTGAGTTTTAGGTCCCCCTAAAGCTCTGCACAGCCAGGTAACACGCATTTTCTTCTATGCTTTGCAATCAGAGTCAGTAAACGGTCCTTGAGCTTGGTTTTGTGATTTTATTAAAGGGTTGATAACTTGGATGGAAATGAGGGGTGTACTGGATGCCAAAGGGAACTGAAAATGTAAGGACAAACTGCTTAGCAACTATGTGCAGAGATGGACAAAACAGTCTCTCCTCTGAGCTCTCTGATGTACCTCCTCAAACCCCAGATGAATCCTCCTCTTCACCCAGCCGTATCAAGGGTATTCCCTGAGCAAGGGGGCCCAGAAACTGCTGATTTAGCACAGAAGCCCCAGATGAGAAGCTAGTTGGGTTTTCTATCTGACAGCCCTCTCCCCTTATGTGGCCCAGGGGTGGAAGAGTACTCACACTGTCATTTGTCATTCCTGATAGGTTAAAGGGTTGGTGACTGCGTTCAGGTCTTTCTCTGGGCTTGTTCCTTCCCTACTATGCAGGATGTCCCTCCTAGAAGACAGTGGTGCAGTGGAGTTCTCTTGCTCAGCACCTGCCTGTAGCTAGGCTCCTTCCCTGGGCCCCCTGCCAGGCTCCACACTCCATCTTCCACCCAACACTGCTCCTGCCACTCCCAGGCTCTGTGATTCTTAAGGGTTGCCTTGGCCACCATGCCCAGCCTCTTGCCAGGGGATTGACCAAGGTCCCTTAAGCATGCAAATCCGAGCTTCCATCCATCCCCCAGAAAGCTCTTAGGTTTCTGGAAAGTGGGAGGACCCCAGAGGCTCTGACCTTCAGAACCTCCCAAGCCTGTCCTGAGGTGAACTCCTGTGTCACTCCCAGGCTGACTCATTCCAGGCTGCTACTCAGCTTCTACCTAAAAAAAGAAAAGAACAAAACCTATCTAGCTAAGCTAGAGGGCAGTACAGGAGGAACGGGGCAGGCACCTCAGGAACCCAAGTTTGCAGAGATCAACAGAGGATGAAAGGCAGAAAACTCTCCATAATGAAACAAATTCCTAGGGGAGGGAGGTATCCTTAAATAGTGCGAGTATTGATTAGCTTGTAGCAGTAAAGTCAGCACAGCGCGTACGTGTATGTACAAAATTAAATGGCTGCTTCAACTTTTCCGCATAATTGTTGTCTCTCCCTGGTGGGTTTTTGTCCAATTTGCAAAAGTGAGTTAGACAGAAATCTTAAGAAACGTGTACAGTATATCCCAACAATGAACTCTGTTCTGCTTCCTTTTGTTCTGTTAAATATATATATTTTTTATATATATAACAGTTTGAGAGAGAAGTAAAAAAAAATATCACTGATATCACTTCTGCCCATTTCACCTCTGTGGACTGCAGAACACTCCCCCCCCACCCAAGTGTTATGGAGATGAGGAGTGGGGAGGTGCTTTTCGGGTCCTATGGGCCAATGGTTCCTGGACCGAACTTTAGGTGTTCAGGCTTTTAGACAAACACCCAAACTTTTGACCACTCACCCTCCTGTTTGACAGGAGATAAAAATCATATAAATGTGTGTATATACAGTATGTACAGTATATACATACATTTATATATATATATATATTGCTGATGACACTCAAATTTACCTCTCCACCCCTCACCTCACCTCCACTTTCTCCGCCCGCATCACTCACCTCCTAAACGACATCTCTGACTGGATGTCGCTCCATTTCCTCAAACTCAACCTCTCCAAAACCGAGCTTCTCGTCTTCCCTCCTGCCCGCGCCCCCCCCCCATCCTATCCATCACTACTAACATCACCACCATCAATCCCGCCCCGCAAACCAAAGTCCTTGGAGTCATTCTGGACTCTAACCTCTCCTTCCAACCGCATGTCAAATCACTTACAAAAACATGCAGACTCCACTTCCGCAATATCGCCAAAATACGCTCCTTCCTTACCCCAGACACCACTAAACTACTTGTGCACTCCCTGATTATCTCACGCCTTGACTACTGCAACTCCCTCCTCACCGGCCTACCCCAGTGCAGGCTCTCCCCGCTTCAGACCATCCTCAACTCAGCGGCTAGACTCATCCACCTCACCAACCGCTCCACCTCTGCCACCCCCCTCTGCCTATCCCTCCACTGGCTCCCTATCGCCCAACGCATCAAATTCAAACTACTCACTCTGACCTACAAAGCCATTCACAACACTGCCCCTAACTACCTCACCAACCTGATTCCCAAGTACCACCCTACCCGTACCCTTCGCTCTTCACAGGACCTCCTTCTATCTTGCTCCCTGGTCTCCTCCTCACACGCACGTCTGCAAGACTTCTCCAGGTCCTCCCCCATCCTCTGGAACTCACTACCCCAATCCATCAGACTGTCACCTTCCCTCCTCACCTTCAGGCGCTCCCTGAAAACCCACCTCTTCAGGGAAGCCTACCCCACCCTCACCTAACTGCTGCTCTCCTTCATTCCTCCTACCACTCCATCCCCCACAGCCACTTCCTCCTGTACCACTACCCCCTCCCTCCTAGATTGTAAGCTCGAAAGAGTAGGGCCCTATAACCCCTCGTGTGCTGTTTGTAGTTGCTGTAATGTTTCATGTATTGTCCCCCCCTCTATTGTACAGCGCTGAGCAAACCCTTTGGCGCTATATAAACTCAATGTAATGTAATATATATATATATATACACGCACACGTACAACTCAACAAAAATGAAAGGAATACTTTGAAAACATATCAGATATCCATGGGGAAAAAAATCTCCTGCTGGATCTCTATACTGACATGGACGGGGTGATGTGTGAGGAACGTAAGGATGCCCCATTGTTTGATGGAAATTAAAATGATCGACCTACAGAGGACTGAATTCAAAGACACCCCAAAAATCAGTGAAAAAATGATGCAGCAGGCGGGTCCATTTTGCTGAAATTTCATTGCAGCAACTCAGAACGGTCCTCAGTAGTCTGTATGGCCCCCCACGTGCTTGTATGCATGCCTGACAATGTCGGGGGAGGCTCCTAATGAGACCACGGATGGTGTCCTGGGGGATTTCCTCCCAGAGCTGTGAAAATGTGGAACAGACTCTCTCAAGAGTTGGTTGTGGCCAGCTCAGTGGATTGCTGTAGGAAAGTCCTGGATTCTTTCCTAGATACACAGAATATAACTGGATATAACATTTAAAGGTAAAGCTGATCCAGGGAATATCTGATTGCCTCTCAGGGTATCAGGAAGGATTTTTTTTCTCCTGCAGGAGCAATTTGGATCATGCTTTGCTGGGTTTTTTGCCTTCCTCTGGATCAATGGTGGGTATAGGATTAGAACTTTTTTTTTTGGTTCAACTGGATGGACTTTTGTCTTTTTCAGCCTAACTATGTAAGATCTGGACCAGGGCATCACTGAGCTCCTGGACAGTCTGAGGTGCAACTTGGTGGCAAACGGATGGACTGAAACATGATATATCTGAGGTGTTCTATTGGATTTAGGTCAGGCCATCATGGGGGCCATTCAGGGGTATCAATTCCTTTATCCTCCAAGAACTGCCTACATACTCTTGCCACATGAGGCCGGGCATTGTCATGCACCAGGAGGAACCCAGGACCATTGGAGTACAGTGAACTCATTGTCATGTTCAAGAAACCAGTGTGAGATGATTTAAGCTTTGTGACATGGTGCATTATCCTGCTGGAAGTAGCCTTCAGAAGATGGGGACACTGGTCAGGAATGCCATGGCATTTAAACGATGCTCAATTGGTACTAAAGGGCCCAATGTATGCCAAGAAAATCTCCGCCACACCATTACACCACCAGCCTGAACCGTCGATACAAGGCAGGATGGATCCACCACACCATGACACCACCAGCCTGAACCATTGATACAAGACAGGATGGATCCACCACACCATGACACCACCAGCCAGAACCATTGATACAAGACAGGATGGATCCCCCACACCATGACACCACCAGCCAGAACCATTGATACAAGACAGGATGGATCCACCACACCATGACACCACCACCACCAGCCTGAACCTTTGATACAAGGCAGGATGGATCCCTCACACCATGACACCACCACCACCAGCCCGAGCCATTGATACAAGGCAGGATGGATCCATGCTTTCATGTTGTTTACGACAAATTCTGACCCTACCATCTGAATGTTAGAGCTTAAATCCAGACTCATCAGACCAGGCAAAATTTTTCCAATCGTCTATTGTCCAATTTTGGTGAACCTGTGTGAATTTTAGCCTCTGTTTCCTGTTCTTAGCTGACAGGAGTGTCACCCAGCGTGGTCTTCTGCTGCTGTAGCCCGTCTGGTTCGATTGGACATGTTGTGCGTTCAGAGATGATATTCTGCATACCTTGGTTGTAACGAGGGGTTATTTGAGTTACTGTTGCCTTTCTATCATCTCCAACCAGTCTGCCCATTCTCCTCTGACATCCACACAACTGCCACTCACTGGATATTTTCTCTTTTTTGGACCATTCTCTGTAAACCCTAGAGATGGTTGTGTATGAAAATCCCAGTAGATCAGCAGTTTTTGAAATCCTCAGACCAGCCCATCTGGCACCAACAACCATGTCACGTTCAAAGTCACTTAAATCCCCTTTTCTTCCCCATTCAGATGCTCGGTTTGAACTTCAGCAAGTCGTCTTTACATGCCTAAATGCATTGAGTTGCTGCCATGTGATTGGCTGATTAGCAATTTGTGTTACCAAGCAAATGAACAGGTGGACCTCATAAAGTGGACGCTGATTGTACGTAATATGCTTTAATTTTCAGATTCTCTGCACAGATGGGCAGCACAGTGGCTAAATGGTTAGCACTCCCACCTGGCAGTACTAGGGTCATTGGTTTGAATCCCAACCACGGCACCACCTGCCTTGAGTTTGCATGTTCTCCCTGTGCCTGCGTGGGTTTCCTCCAGGTACTCCGGTTTCCTCCCACACTCCAAAGACATGCTGGTAGGTTAATTGGATCCTGTCTAAATTGGCCCTAGTATGTGTATGTATGAATGTGAGTTAGGGACCTTAGATTGTACGCTCCTCGGGGGCGGGGACTGATCTGAATGTACAATATATATATGTAAAGCGTGGAGTACATTGACGGCGCTATATAAGTACCTGAAATAATAAATAAATAGATAATTTTTGGTTTTAATTTTCAAATTGCAGTAAATACAGTCTTTAACGTCTTCAGATATGCTGTAAATGCTAATGAATGCAGGACAAGAACTTAATCCAGCATTTAGAAACAGAGATGAGCATGGTTCATTCCAAAAATCCATTGATATTTCCAAGGACCTATCTCCAAAGTACAGGCCTTTTGGTGGTAATTAGGCACAATTGGCAAAGACGCAATAGGAAGATTTCACTCTAACAGGCTCCGTCGGCTGGCGGCCTAGAAAAAAAAAAGTGCCCTAATCAGACGTATTTTGCGAGCAGCACGACTAAAATGGATTTTAATTACCTCGAAGTCGATGCTAAAATTAATTTGCAAATTTATGAAATGTAATCCCCAGTAGCTCTCAGCTGGAGTTGTAAGGGATATGTCAGTCAAATGCCAGCTGTAATCAGACGAGGTTACTCCAGATTAGGGGGTGGCGGATGGGAGATCTCAAACAAAATGAGGCTGCTATGGTGGCGCTGGGCTGGTGTCTTTCAAAAGAGGGATGATAATAAGGCAGCTCAGCGGCCGAACGCTGGATATCCTCAGCCTTCCCGTTGTTCTGAGGATTCTGTTTATAATACAGATCAATGATTTTCCACAAAAAGAGACCTCGGCAGCTTCACATTCTGTCAATAGGTCACAGGTCGTAATTCAATGCCTTTTATACAAAGATGAGTTACAAATATTGTTTTCTTTTCTACTCTTCATCCTCAATCCAATTTACCTCCTTCTTCATCCTCTGCCTCTCTTCTCTCCTACCCCCCACCAAGAGTATCTCTACCCTGTCTGCCCCCCGTTTTGATTTCTTTGCCCTTCTCCTCCTCTTCTATTTTCTTCCTTTTTCTTAGTCATGGACTGGGTATTGAGGAGCAACCAGTACTAAAGCTCATGGCATGAAAAGGTTAGATCAAAGTGTTCATTGAGGTATCGGATGAATCCAATGCGTTTTGGGAGGAAATGCCTCCTCCGTCCACAAGACTGAAACCATGGGTATGAATACACTCACTTTGCAATTTGGAGACTTGTGTAAGGGCTTGGCCCAAACTGTCAAACCTGGAATTGTCGACAGTTGCATCTCATTGTGTATCTATTCATACCCATGGTTTTGGCCCTAAGGAAGAGGGAAGCATTTCCACCAAAATGAGTTGGCTTCATCTGATGGACTCATATTACAGGTAGGATACCTATGTGAGGGCGTGAGTCAAGCTTCAGATTACTGCAAGCTGGTAACAGTTGTATCTCATCTGGAGTCCATTTATACCCATGGTTTCAGCCCCGAGGAAGGGCAAAGGCATTTCCCCCAAAACGTGTTGGTGTTATCTGATGCCTTTGTTCAATAAACACTTTGGATTTGACCTTTTTGTGTTGTGAACGTTTGTACTGGGTGCTCCTCAATACCCATTCCAGAGTTTTGCCATCCACTGGGTAGATGGCAAAAGGAAGAGGAAGGCATTTCCACCAAAATGAGTTGGCTTCATCTGATGGACTCATATTACAGGTAAGATGCCTATGTGAGGGCTTGAGTCGAACCTCAAATTATTGCAAGCTGTCAACAGTTGTATGTCATCTGGAGTCCATTTATACCCATGGTTTCAGCCCTGAGGAAGGGGGGGGGGCATTTCCCCCAAAACGAGTTGGCAATATCTTATGCCTTTTTTCAATAAACACTTTGAATTTGACCTTTTTGTGTCGTGAACGTTTGTACTGGGTGTTCCTCAATACCCATTCCAGAGTTTTGCCATCCACTGGTGTTCTTCAAGAGACCATCAGAGAGGTAGCAGCCCGAGATCAGAACAAGGTCTACCTACATGGCACTTTCAATGCATATTGACCTGTGAAGGCAGACTGAATTCTATGATATGTCCAGTAATATCAACACTTCACTCCGATCCAGTCCAACGCTATCATACATACCTATCAGTTATTCTTACCCATTTCCCTTTCCTTCACCACCTCTATAACCTCCTCCAGCTTGCTTTATCTCACCCCCCTTTCCACATCCCCTTCCTTCTCATTTTCTATCTTTTTACTGCTATACTTTCAATTTCCTCCTCTCTCCTTTTTTCCTTAGCAGTAGTAAAGCCCTAGCCTGTGCTGTTTGGAAGAGGGGAGGCATTTACCCCAAAACGTGTTGGCATTATCTGATGCCTTTGTTCAATAAACACTTTGGATGTGACCTTTTTGTGTTGTGAACGTTTGTACTGGGTGCTCCTCAATACCCATTCCAGAGTTTTGCCATCCACTGGGTGTTCTTCAAGAGACCATCAGAGAGGTAGCAGTCCGAGATCAGAACAAGGTCTACCTACATGGCACTTTCAATGCATATTGACCTGTGAAGGCAGACTGAATTCTATGATATGTCCAGTAATATCAACACTTCACTCTGATCCAGTCCAACGCTATCATACATATCTATCAGTTATTCTTACCTATTTCCCTTTCCTTCACGACCTCTATAACCTCCTCCAGCTTTCTTTATCTCACCCCCAGGGGCGGACTGCCCATTTGGAAACTCGGGCACTGCCCAAGGACCCTGGGTCAGTAGGGGGCCCCATGAGATTCCTCTGGTACCTTTTTCATAGGCTTTTTTTAGTTTAGGCAAGGACACAGGGGCCCCATGATCCCCTATTGCCCGGGGGCCCCATGAGTTGTCAGTCCGTTCCTGCTCACCCCCCTTCCTCACTCCCACTCTTCTAATTTCCTATCTTTTTACCCCTATACTTTCAATCTCCTCTTCTCTCCTTTTTTCTTTAGCAGTAGTAAAGCCCTAACCTGTCCTGTTTGGAAGGGGGGAAGCATTTCCCCCAAAACGTGTTGGCGATATCTGATGCCTTTGTTCAATAAACACTTTGGATTTGACCTTTTTGTGTTGTGAACGTTTGTACTGGGTGCTCCTCAATACCCATTCTAGAGTTTTGCCATCCACTGGGTGTTCTTCAAGAGACCATCAGAGAGGTAGCAGCCCGAGATCAGAACAAGGTCTACCTACATGGCACTTTCAATGCATATTGACCTGTGAAGGCAGACTGAATTCTATGATATGTCCAGTAATATCAACACTTCACTCCGATCCAGTCCAACGCTATCATACATACCCATCAGTTATTCTTACCCATTTCCCTTTCCTTCACCACCTCTATAACCTCCTCCAGCTTTCTTTATCTCACCCCTCTTCCCACTTCTGCTTCTTCACTCTCACTCCTTTTCATTTTCTATCTTTTTACCCCTATACTTTCAATCTCCTCCTCTCTCCTTTCTTCCTTAGCAGTAGTAAAGCCCTAGCCTGTGCTCTTTCTCGCTGGTAAATTTAGGCCTAGCCTTTCTCAGTAAAAGTATCCTGCTGCTTGCTAATTCATACTACTGTATTACCTGTAGTCCCCCTAAAGGGAGGTATGGTCATAACTTTGACTATGCTTCTCTTTTTGGGTCACAGAAGTACATTTAATAATGTTCTTCTGTGACCCAAAGTCAACTGATAGCGCCATGTATGGGAAAGATTCTGCCAATATTGTCCGTAGAGATGAGTTTGGCGTTCCTTGAACTCATCTCTATCCAAAATCTCAAAATGTGTTTTTTTTTTATCCAGTCAGAGTCATCGCCTCCCCCACCACACACATAAACAAAGGGGCATGACATAGACTAAAAATGGGAATGTCTCCATATAAGGGCACTGACTTCATTGGCATCCAGCCCCACACCTGATTGGATTGAAAAAAAAAAAAAAAGTTTGACGTTTTAGATGGAGATGAGTTTGGAGGATGCCCAAGCTCATCTCTAATTATCAGGATCAAATCTGACTCCGCCTTTCAGAGGGCAGCTTAGGGCGCAGAGACTGACCATCACCGTTGTGAGCAGACCATAAGCCGACTATCAGTGGTCAAGTTATTGCTTGGCTATCAGTCACAATCTGTAGCAAGGAGATGAGTATGTAGGTTTCTTCTTAATAACCCCATAATTCTCCTATAATTTGAGTAGCAACACCCTCCTGTTCCTTTGTCTTTAGTACATTTTGGCCCATTAGCCCTGATTTTTTCCTAATTCCCTCCTTTATTTCTCTTTTTTCCCTCTTCTCACTTTCCCTTCTGCTTAAAGAGGAACTACATTTTATATATTTTTTTCAGTCTGCAGCTACAAATACTGTAGCTGCTACTTAGCAGTGCCTGGGGTCCAGCTCTGTGTAAACGCAGCCGTTTCGTCCTGAAGAACCACAGGCAATGCACCACTGTGCATGCACAGTCTCATCCAGCACTTTGTGAATGGTCCTCCAGGAATGTGTGATATGTCCCAGGAGGCTGCTGGAGCGGAGGGGCAAGAGATGCCTCCTCCCATAAAATCTGGACCCTCTTCCCCCCCCTCCCCCCCAAAAAAAAGTCCTGTAACACTGTTACAGTCTAGGTGGAGGGACTTCTTGTTTCAATGAAGTTCTGCTTTAAATTAACCTCTTGGCACCTTGGCCCTTTAAGAGTTTCAGAAGCCGGCAGGCAGGGCGGGGTTTTAGGGTCATGTGACTGCCATGATTCGCTGTCACATGATCGAAAAAGGTCCCGATCGAAAGGGGAGATCGGGACCTTTCCGGGAGCCATGGACATATGCGCAGGGCGCATGCTCTCAGCACATATGTATTGTCTAATTGCACGCAAATATTCGGCCGCTTGGCGTCAAGGCCAAGATGCCGAGAGGCCTCATATTTGCGTGCGATCGGCATCAAGGGATTAAAACAATTTCGTCTGGTGGGCATATACAGCACCCCAGGCTTCGCTGGCACAGTTTGCTTGCGCTGGGCCTGTAGGTGTGTATGTGCCGCCATCTTTTCAAGTTTTGGGCACTCAGTCTGTACACGACACTATCTGACTTTGTGACGTTTTAAGGTTTTCATGTCTAGGACCAATTTTTGTCTCTCTATCGTGATTAGTAAGTGTGTAGCTTCTGGTGGTTGAGTTCCTGACAGATTTTCCTTAGCTTCTGTCCAGCTAGATTGTTAGGACCCTGGGTGGAGACCAGGGGCGGACTGACAACTCATGGGGCCCCCAGGCAATAGAGGATCATGGGACCCCTGTGTCCTCGCCCACACAAACCACACCCAAAAAAAGCCTATGAAAGGTACCAGGGGCATCTCATGGGGCCTCCTACTGACCCCGGGCCCTCGGGCAGTGCCTGAGTTCCCAAATGGTCAGTCCGCCCCTGGTGGAGACCATGCCACTCGGAGTCCTCCAAAACAACTTCCTACATTTTCAGCACAATGCTGAGTCCTTTGTTCCTTCTCCTTACTTCCTGCCAAAATCACTTCATGCTGCATGAGCTCCATGAACCAGTCAAACAAGTTCATTAGCCTATGGAGAGCTTCTAAAACTTTTAAAACAAAACGTGATCACCAAAATGCATCATTCCATATATTTATGCTATACAAAAAAAAAAAAATGACAAAAAGAGCCATGGCAACAAACTTGCTAACAGCGGGTGCAGCAATTAGTAAAGGAAATAGGTAGTTCGGGCCATGCTGGTCCAAATGGACTATTTAAAGTGAAAGGCGGAATGGAGTTAGGCTTTAAAGCTGTTGTAAACCTCTGAAATGAACAGAGTGAACACAGTGTGTACTTGCCTCAATCCAAAGCACCCAGAATTATTTATGTCTGCTCACTCATTCCTCAGCACACAGCAGGTTATTGACAGCTTCAGCTGTGCATGTTTTCCTATGAGACTGTGAAAGGGGTGGTGTTGTCCTTTCCCTCCACTCAGATCTCAGATTACACACAGCCTTCTCTATTATATGCACCGTTTGGTATCAAATCCCCAACCCCTGCCTTTTGGAATTCAAAAATGCTGTGTAAATTCTGTACTTTGAACAGCTGACGAGGAGCGAAGGCTGTAGATAAACAGGTACAACTTACATCACAGAGGACAAGGGGGCACGCTTTATGTCTGGAGGAAAAGAGATTTATTCTCCAAACACGGAAAGGTTTCTTCACAGTAAGAGCTGTGAGAATGTGGAATAGACTCCCTTGAGAGTTGGTTGTGGCCAGCTCAGTGGATTGCTGTAGGAAAGTCCTGGATCCTTTCTTGGATACACAGAATATAACTGGATATAACATTTATAAGGAAAGTTGATCCAGGGAATATCCGATTGCCTCTCGGGGGGTCAGGAAGGAATTTTTTTCTCAGCAGGAGCAGGTTGGATCGTGCTTTGCTGGGTTTTTTGCCTTCCTCTGGATCAACTGTGGGTGTAGAATTATAAATTTTTTTTTTCTTTTTTTTAATGGTTGAACTGGATGGACTTTTGTCTTTTTTTCAGCCAGACTAACTGTGTAACTATGTAAAAATATAACTGGATATAACATTTATAGGGAAAGGTGATCCAGGGAATATCCAATTGCCTCTCGGGGGATCAGGAAGGAATTTTTTTCCCCTGCAGGAGCAAATTGGATCGTGCTTTGCTGGGTTTTTTTGCCTTCCTCTGGATTAACTGTGGGTATAGGATTATAACTTTTTTTTTTTTTTCTATGGTTGAACTAGATGGATTTTTGTCTTTTTTTTCAGCCAGACTAACTACAGTCAGGTCCATAAATATTGGGACATCGACACAATTCTAAAATTTTTGGCTCTATACACCACCACAATGGATTTGAAATGAAACAAACAAGATGTGCTTTAACTGCAGACTGTCAGCTTTAATTTGAGGGTATTTACATCCAAATCAGGTGAACGGTGTAGGAATTACAACAGTTTGCATATGTGCCTCCCACTTGTTAAGGGACCAAAAGTAATGGGACAATTGGCTTCTCAGCTGTTCCATGGCCAGGTGTGTGTTATTCCCTCATTATCCCAATTACAATGAGCAGATAAAAGGTCCAGAGTTCATTTCAAGTGTGCTATTTGCATTTGGAATCTGTTGCTGTCAACTCTCAAGATGAGATCCAAAGAGCTGTCACTATCAGTGAAGCCATCATTAGGCTGAAAAAACAAAACAAACCCATCAGAGAGATAGCAAAAACATTAGGCGTGGCCAAAACAACTGTTCAGAACATTCTTAAAAAGAAGGAACGCACCGGTGAGCTCAGCAACACCAAAAGACCCGGAAGACCACGGAAAACAACTGTGGTGGATGAGCGAAGAATTCTTTCCCTGGTGAAGAAAACACCCTTCACAACAGTTGGCCAGATCAAGAACACTCTCCAGGAGGTAGGTGTATGTGTGTCAAAGTCACCAATCAAGAGAAGACTTCACCAGAGTGAATACAGAGGGTTCACCACAAGATGGAAACCATTGGTGAGCCTCAAAAACAGGAAGGCCAGATTAGAGTTTGCCAAACGACATGTAAAAAAGCCTTCACAGTTCTGGAACAACATCCTATGGACAGATGAGACCGACATCAACTTGTACCAGAGTGATGGGAAGAGAAGAGTATGGAGAAGGAACTGCTCATGATCCTAAGCATACCACCTCATCAGTGATCATGGTGGTGGTAGTGTCATGGCGTGGGCATGTATGGCTGCCAATGGAACTGCTTCTCTTGTATTTATTGATGATGTGACTGCTGACAGAAGCAGCCGGATGAATTGTGAAGTGTTTCGGGAATATTATCGGCTCATATTCAGCCAAATGCTTCACAACTCATTGGACGCTTCACAGTGCAGATGGACAATGACCCAAAGCAGACTGCAAAAGACACCAAAGAGTTTTTTAAGGGAAAGAAGTGGAATGTTCTGCAATGGCCAAGTCAATCACCTGACCTGAATCCGATTGAGCATTTCACTTGCTGAAGACAAAACTGAAGGGAAAATGCCCCAAGAACAAGCAGGAACTGAAGACAGTTGCAGTAGAGGCCTGGCAGAGCCTCACCAGGGATGAAACCCAGCGTCTGGTGATGTCTATGCGTTCCACACTTCAGGCTGTAATTGACTGCAAAGGATTTGCAACCAAGTATTAAAAAGTGAAAGTTTGATTTATGATTATTATTCTGTCCCATTACTTTTGGTCCCTTAACAAGTGGGAGGCACATATGCAAACTGTTGTAATTCCTACACCGTTCACCTGATTTGGATGTAAATACCCTCAAATTAAAGCTGACAGTCTGCAGTTAAAGCACATCTTGTTCGTTTCATTTCAAATCCATTGTGGTGTATAGAGCCAAAAATGTTAGACTTGTGTCCATGTCCCAATATTTATGGACCTGACTGTATGTAACTATGTAACATGGGTGGATTTGATTCTTCTTTGTGCAGCACCTGAGGCCAGTCACTTCACTGGTTATATGTAGGCATTTGCAAACACTAATGCAGGCCATAGACAGGTCGAAAACCGGCCGTTTTTTCATCCCGTCTACGGCCGGCATTTACTTACTTCTGTTCCTGCAGAGAGCTCCGCTATTATATTTGACATGAAAAAGTCTTGCGGTTGCAACAATGTGTCCATTTGTATCCGTTTCGGATACAGATGGTTTTATTCAGATACAAATGGATACATTGTTGCAACAGCAAGACTTTTCATATAAAATATAATAGCGGACTGGAATTCTTCTTCTTCTTCTTTTTCTTTTTTTTCCTCTTCTTTTCTTCTTCTTTTTCTTCTTCTTCTTCTTGCAGGTTACCGCTCATGAGCAGATTTTTTTATCGGTAAAACGATTGGCCAATTTGCCCATCATTGCCGGGAAAATCGTCCAATCGGCTGCGATTTTTCCAACTTGATCGATAAAAAAAATGTGCCAAAACCCCGACCAATTAACCCACTAACGGTGTGATAATCGGACGATTTTTTTTTCGGACGAAAAATCAGCTGATTTCCGACCCGTCTATGGCCTGCATAACTCAGGATTGGCTACAGCAATTGCAGCATCCCAATGACCCTTTAAGGAGAAAAAAATACATATATATATATTTTTTTTTTAATTTTTTTTTTAATCTGTACATTGCATTCTATGGGCAGCAACACAAAGCAGGCACACATGTCATAATAATTCACGTGTCCAATGTAAATCTCTCGCTGGGACGCAGGAAATGGCGGGGACACACTCGGCGTAGTCACCGCCATCCATTACTCTGTCCTTGTCACCGTGAAGGTCTCACAGTTGGAGCCGCAGAGAAGAGTCTCAGGGTTTGGCTTTTGCTCTGTAGCACAATGCAATTCGCTCTCCACCCGTACGCCGTACGCCGCGCCTGGCGCTGCAGGGGCGGCAATTATTTCTGTATTATACACACAAAGAGCCGCTGCCGAAATGGCTGAGCTGGCCTATTGTGGTGGTAATCTGTAATCCAGGTAATTGGTTATTTGGGGAGCGGTGGGTTGCGGAGCGTCCTGTGGATTCATGTACAATGTGACAGGTGACTCTGTACAGATGGTCATACAAGGACTCCCTCTGTATATAATGAGGGCTCCAAGACAGCATTACAAATCGGGTCCCATTCCATTTTAATACGAAATCACCGGGTACTTTATTGGGGACACCCAACCGGAACTTAAATAATGGGTAGATGCAACCCTAACTGGATGAGATTTAGCTTGCTTTGTGCACAGGTTATCGTAAACACGTGTTATTTTATTGTAAAAAATACCGTTTTTAGCTTTTTTTTTTTAATCCTTTGTTGCATCTCAGCGTTGCTGATCTCCTGTTTGCCAAAACATCCTGCTTACATGTATTCCAGCAATGAAATATATTTGAAATATATTTTAAAAAAATTCTTCCCAAATATATTGCCATATATTTTAAATGCTACAATTTTGGCCGTATGAAATATATTTCAATAACAAAAAAAAAAAAATATATATATATATATATACATACATACATACATACATACATACATACATACACACACACACACACACATATATATATATATATACACTGCATGTTGAAATGCGTTTTTATTACAAAATATATGAAAAACATTTTTAAAAGTACATTTCAAATATACTGTATATCTTTAAAAATACAAATCTACATTTCTGAAATACATTTACAAATATATGTAAAAATATATGCTAATATATATATATATATATACACATACACTGCATGTTGAAATGCATTTTATTACAAAATATATGAAAAATATTTTTGCAAAAAGTAGATTTCAGATATATGTAAAAATATGTGTTCAAATTACTTTTTTCTATGTTAAAAAAAATCTGAAGAATATAAATTTAAATTTTTTAAAAATATATTTTTTTTAATATATTCTTCAGATTTTTTTTTAACATACAAAAAAGTAATTTTAACACATATTTTTACATATATCTGAAATCTACTTTTTGCAAAAATATTTTTCATATATTTTGTAATAAAATGCATTTCAACATGCAGTGTATGTGTGTGTATATATATATATATATATATATATATAGATATATATATAGATATATAGATATATATATTTTATATGTGTGTGTATGTGTGTGTGTATATATAAATATATATATATATATATATATATACATATATATATTGAATATGGCCAAAAATTGTAGCATTTAAAATATATGACAGTATATTTGGGAATAATATTTTTAAAATATATTTAAAATATATTTTTCTTCCATATAGGGTGCCTGCATAACGTGTGCTGAAACGGTAACTTTCAGTCTCCATTGAGGATCCATATGACAGGGTGACAATGCACCTCCATGACTAATTCCCGCGGGAGGGACGAAACACATTGGGAGGCTAACTCAATGAAGGATGGTGGAGGCCTTTCAAGTCACCACGTGGACTGCTTGGGTGATATCGTCTTCTTGGAAATCAAAATCTGAACAAATTTAACCTAAGCAGTCCAAATTGTAAAATATGAGGCTAACTCAAAGAAGGATGGTAGAGGCCTTTTTTTCACCATGTGGACTGCTTGGGTGAAATTATGTTCTTGGAAATCAGAATCTGAACAAATTTAACCTAGGCAGTCCAAATGGTAAAATATGAGGCTAACTCAAAGAAGGATGGTGGAGACCTTTCAAGTCACCATGTGGACTGCTTGAGTGAAATTATCTTGCAAATCAAAATCTGAACAAATTTACTCTAAGCAATCTAAATGGTAAAACATGAGACTAATTCAAAGAAGGATGGTGGAGGGCTTTCAAGTCACCATGTGGACTGCTTAGGTGAAATTATCTTGGAAATCAAAATCTGAACAAATTTACTCTAAGCAGTCCAAATGGTAAAATATGAGGCTAACTCAAAGAAGGATGGTGGAGGCCTTCACCATGTGGACTGCTTGGGTGAAATTTTTGAAAATTTCACCTGAGCAGTCCCATAGTAAAGTTTGAGGCCAATTTTGTTAAAACTGTGGTGAAGGCAATCAATTTTGGCAAATTAACCCTCATTTGGAGAAGGGTGGGTGAGGCAGAGCACACAGCTTATTTTAATGGAGGGCTCATCTTTGAAAGCTTCTGCTTCAGAAAAGTTGAGCAGAACAGTGAAGTAACATCCCAGAAGAGGGTATTCTACATTTGAATATTTGTGGGTGTGTTTTTTGATCGGTTATGCAAAAAGTAGACATGTGCATTAAAGTTGATCTAAACCCTAACTTGAAGACACTTGGCACATGTATGAATATCATGGTCTTAGCTTCTGTGACATTGTTAACCCCTGCCCATACTCCACATATCATCTGCCAACTTTTCGGATGGGAGCACCCAAATCCCACCCACTTAACAGGATGGTCCTATGCAGACTTAGCCTGTAAATATGTTTTTGCAGTCTTTGCAGTTGCGTGCCCATCACATCCTCTTGATGTGTTGTCCTGCCTAGACCCCACCAGTAAATATGTGCTCCCTGATACCCATTATTAATGCCTTTTTGAGTTTTGACATATGTGGAGTGACTCGAATGATGACCGATGCTGTGTTCCTGGCCATGTCCTGAGATCATAGCATCAACAAGACGTGTCCCAGCAAATACAGGATAGTTGGCAAGTAACTTGCTAAAACATTGTGTATCATACTCAAGTGTCTTTTTCATTTTGTCCATCTCATTGCTGCTGTTCTTCTCCACCTTCTTTCATCCACTTCTTGTCTACATGCATTTGCTCCAATGTCGTCTGCTTATCATTATTCTGGACTGGCTCCCAGTGACCGTGCTGGGAAAATGTGTGTTGGCACTACAGCTTGTAGCCTCCACCAGAAGATCATTGGACAGGGTGACAATGGAGGACCATGCCTGCAAAATGTGTTTAGGTACATCAGCTTGTAGACACCATCAGTAGATATTTCTTTTTTGTTGCTTGACATACGTCGCCCTTCCATGTGCTCCTTGCTGTGAAGGCCAGTTATAGACGGGGGCAGTGGCCATTTTTTGTACCATCAGTAGATTACTGGACAGGGCAACAATGGTGGACCATGCCTGCAAAATTGGTTTGGTACATCAGCTTGTAGCCACCATCAGTAGATCATTGGACAGGGTGACAATGGTAGACCAGGCCTTCAAAATGGGTTTTGGTACATCAGCTTTTAGCCACCATCAGTAGATCATTGGACAGGGTGACAATGGTGGGAGCATGTCTGCAAAATGTGTGTTGACACATCAGCTTGAAGCCTCCACCAGAGACAGGGTGACAATGGTAGACCATAGCTGCAAAATATGTGTTTGCATGTCACCTGGTAGCCACCAAAAGTAGGTCATGTGACAGGGTGACAATGGTGCATCATCCCAGCAAAATATGTATCCGCACATCAGATGGTCTCCACCACCAGTAAATCATGTGAGAGGGCACAGTACAGGGGGATCAGGAGGGCACAGTACAGGGGGATCAGGAGGGCACAGTACAGGGGGATCAGGAGGGCACAGTACAGGGGGGGTCAGGAGGGCTCAGTACAGGGGGATCAGGAGGACACAGTACAGGGGGATCAGGAGAGCACAGTACAGGGGGATCAGGAGAGCACAGTACAGGGGGGTCAGGAGGGCTCAGTACAGGGGGATCAGGAGGGCACAATACTGAGAGTCAGGAGGGCACAGTACAGGGGGATCAGGAGAGCACAGTACAGGGGGATCAGGAGGGCACAATACTGAGAGTCAGGAGGGCACAGTACAGGGGGATCAGGAGAGCACAGTACAGGGGGATCAGGAGGGCACAGTACAGGGGGGATCAGAAAGGCACAGTACAGGGGGATCAGGAGGGCACAGTACAAGGGGGATCAGAAAGGCACAGTACAGGGGAATCAGGAGGGCACAGTAGAGGGGGATCAGGAGAGCATAGTACAGGGGGATCAGGAGAGCACAATATAGGGGGATCAGGAGGGCACAGTACAGGGGGAGTCAGGAGGGCATAGTACAAGGGGGATCAGGAGGGCACAGTACAGGGGGATCAGGAGGGCACAGTACAAGGGGAGTCAGGAGGGCACAGTACAGGGGGATCAGGAGGGCACAGTACAGGGGGATCAGGAGGGCACAGTATATGAGGATCAGGAGGGCACAGTACAGGGGGGTCAGCAGGGCACAGTACAGGGGGTCAGGAGGGCACAGTACAGGGGAGTCAGGAGGGTACAGTACATGAGGATCAGGAGGGCACAGTACAGGGGGGTCAGCAGGGCACAGTACAGGGGGTCAGGAGGGCACAGTACAGGTTCCAGGACACTGCCTGGGATATGGCTAGCCTGGGACAGCTAAGTAAAAAGTGTGACTGTCCCAGCAATTCTGGGACAGTTGTCAAGTTGCAATACAAGATTATCATGGGGCCCCATGCACCTGGGGCCCCTGGGCTCTGCCCATACATTAAGAGGGCCCTGAATAGTGGTGGACCATGCCTGCTAAGCATGTGTTAGAACAACAGCTTGTAGCTACCACCAATAGCTTCAAAATATCAACTTATGGTCTCCACCAAAAAGGAAGGAAACAACAGAGGGCGCCAACCAAGTGCAGTATTTAGGAAAAGCCTTTATTAAAAATCATAATGATAATTCACAAGTTGCATAATTTATTTATTTCAGGTACTTATATAGCGCCGTCAATTTACGTCGCGCTTTACATATATATTGTACAGTCACATCAGTCCCCGCCCCCCAGGGGTGTACAATCTAAGGTCCCTAACTCACATCCATACATACACATACTAGGGACAATGTAGACAGGAGCCAATTCACCTACCAGCATGTCTTTGGAGTGTGGGAGGAAACCGGAGTACCCGGAGGAAACCCATGCAGGCACAGGGAGAACATGCAAACTCCAGGCAGGTGGTGCCATAGTTGGGATTTGAACCAATGACCCGAGTACTGCCAGGCAGAAGTGCTAACCACTTAGCCACTGTGCTGCCCGAGGATAAGAGCATGTCATCCACCCAGTATGGTTTGCTGTTGACCTTCAGTGTGTCTTCAGGAGCCAGGAAGTTAGCGACGCTTCCCACGCTGTGGCCCTCCCAGGCCACTTCCGGTCCTCCAGGGTGGCTCCAGGATTTCTGCCATCCTAGACAGTTCCTGACAGCGGCATCTGATTCCTGAAGACACACTGAGGCTCAACAGCAAAGCGCTCTGGGTAGATGACACTTATCTGTATGCATCCTGCGAGCTGCCAAAGTCTTTTCCTATAAACTGCACTTAGTTGGCGCCCTCTGCTGTTTCCTTTAAATAGTGCAGAGATGGTTCCAGCCTGCTGCCACGGAAATCTTTAGACCTATAAACTTTTTTAGTATAATCCCCCCCTCCCCCCCCCCACGGCACATTCACATGTATGATTATGTTGCAACTTAGCTGTACCCTTACCTGTTCCATTCCTGATAATTCCTGAGTGTAGTCACCACCAGCGGTTCATATGAGAAGGGTGACAATTGAGGGACAGTTGTCATCTGAACCTTCATGGCAGATTCTCCAGGGATTCATTTTATTGAAAACTGCAGACCGAAGATGACATTAACCCCTTCCAGTCCGGACACTTTCCCCCCCTTCCAGTCCGGACACTTTCCCCCCCCCTTCCAGTCCAGACACTTTCACCCCCCCTTCCAGTCCGGACACTTTCACCCCCTTCCAGTCCGGACACTTCCCCCCCCCCCCCTTCCAATCCGGACACTTTCACCCCCTTCCAGTCCGGACACTTTCACCCCCTTCCAGTCCAGACACTTCCCCCCCTTCCAGTCCGGACACTTTCACCCCCTTCCAGTCCGGACACTTCCCCCCCTTCCAGTCCGGACACTTTCACCCCCTTCCAGTCCGGACACTTTCACCCTCTTCCAGTCCGGACACTTTCCCCCCCCCCTTCCAGTCCGGACACTTTCCCCCCCCTTCCAGTCCGGACACTTTCCCCCCCCTTCCAGTCCGGACACTTTCCCCCCCTTCCACACTTCCCCCCTTCCAGTCTGGACACTTTCCCCCCTTCCAGTCCGGACACTTTCCCCCCCCTTCCAGTCCGGACACTTTCCCCCCCCCTTCCTGTCCAGACACTTTCCCCCCCTTCCAGTCCGGACACTTTCCCCCCCTTCCAGTCCGGACACTTCCCCCCCCCCTTCCAGTCCGGACACTTTCCCCCCCTTCCTGTCCGGACACTTTCCCCCCCTTCCAGTCCGGACACTTTCCCCCCCTTCCAGTCCGGACACTTCCCCCCCTTCCAGTCCGTACACTTTCCCCCCCTTCCTGTCCGGACACTTTCCCCCCTTCCTGTCCGGACACTTTCCCCCCCTTCCTGTCCGGACACTTTCACCCCCTTCCAGTCCGGACACTTTCACCCCCCTCTAGTCTGGACACTTTCACCCCCTTCCCCCCCAGGCCAATTTTCAGTTTTCAGCGCTATCACACTTTGAATGACAATTGCACGGTCATGCAACACTGTACCCATATGAATTTTTTAGAATTTTTTTGAGACCGAGAACACTTTATTTTGGTGGTATTTATTCACCGCTGGGATTTTTTTTTTTTTTGCTATATAAATGAAGAAGTCCAAAAATGTTGAAAAAAGGTGTTTTTCTTATAAAATTTTGCAAATAAATAATATTTCATCATAAATCTCGGCCAAAATTTATTCCGTTATCTTTTTAGTAAAAAATAAATAACCCAAATTAGTTTATAACCAAAAATTATAATTTTTCAAAAATGTTTTAAACATTTTTATTTTATTTTTTTATATTATTATTTATGTTTTTTTTTACATACTGTCACCCTAGCAGTGTGGGGTCACCATGGTGACACTGTACTACTTGTGGGGGGTGATGATTTTTTTTTTTTTACACTGATTGCTTTTACACCCATAAAGGCTGTAAAAGCGATTATTTCTCCTTCTCTCTGGCTGCATTCTTGCAGCCATTGAGAAATACTGTGTGAGCTGTGATTGGTCACAGCTTGTCACATGGTACAAGGCTGCTGTGAATGGCCCTGTACCATGTGACCTCTGTGATCATTCACAGATTTCATACGTAGTACGCAATGATGTCAGAAGTGACATCTTGCTTACACCTATTCATGTGATTACTGATTGGCCAATCAGTGATCATATGATCGGGACCTCCAGACACAGTGGAACACCGATTGGCGTACGGGACCTCTGTGTGAGGTCCCGATCATGTGGTCACTGATTGGCCAATCAGTAATCACATGAAGAGTAGTAAGCAAGATGTCACTTCTGACATCATTGCTTACTACGTGTGAAATCTGTGAATGATCACAGAATCAGTGATCACATGATTGGAACCTCACACAGAGGTCCCGTACAGCGATCGGTGTGCTGGATCACGATGCCACGAGCTCCCAAGGAGCATACACAGTCCAAAATGGCGGGTGCCATTTATGAACAGCAACCCGCCCCTGCAGGGTGGCGAGGGTGGGAGGGCTGTTTGTAAAGTTGCAGGGTGGCAAGCAGGGGAGGACTGACCATTTGGAAACTCGGGCACTGCCCAAGGGCCCAGGGTCAGTAGGGGGCCCCATGAGATGCCCCTGGTACCTTTTTCATAGGCTTTTTTGAGTTTGGGCAAGGACACAGGGGCCCCATGATGCCATATTGCCTGGGGGCCCCATGAGTTGTCAATCTGCCCCTGGTGGCAAGGGTGGAAGGGCTGTTTGTAAAGGCGCAGGGTAGTGAGGGTGGGAGGACTGTTTGTAAAGGCGCAGGGTGGCGAGGGTGGAAGGGCTGTTTGTAAAGGCGCAGGGTGGCGAGGGTGGAAGGGCTGTTTGTAAAGGCGCAGGGTGGCAAGGGTGGAAGGGCTGTTTGTAAAAGCGCAGGGTGGCGAGGGTGGAAGGGCTGTTTGTAAAGGCGCAGGGTAGTGAGGGTGGGAGGGGTGTTTGTAAAGGCACAGGGTGGCGAGGGCGGAAGGGCTGTTTGTAAAGGCGCAGGGTAGCAAGGGTGGAAGGGCTGTTTGTAAAGGCGCAGGGTAGCGAGGGCAGAAGGGCTGTTTGTAAAGGCGCAGGGTGGTGAGGGTGGGAGGGCTGTTTGTAAAGGCTCAGGGTGGCGAGGGTGGGAGGGCTGTTTGTAAAGGCGCAGGGTAGCGAGGGCAGAAGGGCTGTTTGTAAAGGCGCAGGGTGGCGAGGGTGGGAGGGCTGTTTGTAAAGGCGCAGGGTGGCGAGGGTGGGAGGGCTGTTTGTAAAGGCGCAGGGTGGCGAGGGTGGGAGGGCTGTTTGTAAAGGCGCAGGGTGGCGAGGGTGGGAGGGCTGTTTGTAAAGGCGCAGGGTGGCGAGGGTAGAAGGGCTGTTTGTAAATGGGAAGTGGTTACCATGTTACAGCGTTTAGCGTTTGGGTTTAGATCTACTTTAAACATTTAAAAATGATCCCTCGTCCTCGTTATTAAAGCCGCGTCCGGCGGTACAGCGAGAGGTCACGGCTTTTCATTTAATCCGCCACTGATATGTGCGTACAACTGGTGGAAAGTTCCCTGACGAAGACTCAATAACTAACATTCCTCAAGGCACAAAAGAGAAAGCAAGGAGTGGGAAAGAGAGAGTCCATTGATCGACCTCCCAGTAATTAATGGTAATGAATTGCCCTCCAGCTCACTTCCAGTAGTTTACTAGGCTCTTGAAAAAAAAAAAAATTCAATGTTTAACTGAAAAAAAAAAATTCGATGTTTAACTGAAAAAAAAAAAAATTTGATGTTTAACTGAAAAAAAAAAAAAAAAAAGTAGGAGCAAATCACCTTGTGTGTTCGCTGGGATCAAGTCCTACAATGACGGATGATAGACAAATGCTTTGTTCTTTTCAGTGTCAAAGGAAATTAATTTCTGCCTGGCTTGTGTTTTTCTCTGAGGCAGATATTGATGAATGTGCTGAGGGCATCATAGAGTGTCACAACCATTCCCGCTGTGCTAACCTCCCGGGGTGGTACCACTGTGAGTGCAGAAGCGGTTTCCATGACAACGGGACCTACTCCATATCTGGGGAGTCCTGTGTTGGTAAGCAGACGTCGCTCGAGAACTTTTTATATATCTATATCTCTCTATTTTTTTCCTACTCTTTTTCTTACATTCCCTGTCTTGTGTCTGCATGGGGCTTTCATGAAAGAAATGTCATCACATTTTGGGGGGGGGGCGGTTTGCAAAGATGCAGGGTGGCGAGGGTGGAAGGGCTGTTTGCAAAGACGCAGGGTGGCGAGGGTAGAAGGGCTGTTTGTAAAGACGCAGGGTGGCAAGGGTAGAAGGGCTGTTTGTAAAGACTCAGTGGTGAGGGTGGAAGAGTTGTTTGTAAAGACGCAGGGTGGCGAGGGTGGAAAGGCTGTTTGTAAAGACGCAGGGTGGCAAGGGTGGGAGGGTTGTTTGTAAAGATGCAGGTTGGGGAGGGTAGAAGGGCTGTTTGTAAAGACGCAGGGTGGTGAGGGTGGGAGGGCTGTTTGTAAAGATGCAGGGTGGTGAGGGTGGGAGGGCTGTTTGTAAAGACGCAGGGTGGGAGGGCTGTTTGTAAAGACACAGGGTGGCGAGGATGGAAGGGCCGTCTGTAAAGATGCAGGCTGGCGAAGGTGAAACGGCTGTTTGTAAAGACACAGGGTGGCGAGGGTGGAAGGGCCGTCTCTAAAGATGCAGGCTGGCGAGGGTGGAAGGGTCGTTTGTAAAGACGCAGGGTGGCGAGGGTGGAAGGGCCGTCTCTAAAGATGCAGGCTGGCGAGGGTGGAAGGGTCGTTTGTAAAGACACAGGGTGGCGAGGGCTGTTTGAAAAGGCACAGGGTGGCGAGTTAGCTCTGCAAATATTCACATTAAACTGCCACTTTATGGTGACGTTCAGCAGGAACATGGAGGAATGCACTGAATGTATGTAATGGCAAATAGTGATGGGGTGTGCTGGAGGGTCGATTGTTGCTGACTTCTAGGGGATCCATTGTAGCTGGGGAGTCTATTGTTTCTTGTGAGGGATCTATTTTCCTGGGGGGGGGGTAGTTGTTGCTGCGAGGAATCTACTATTGAGGGAGAGATCTATTATGACTGGTTGCCAGGGGATCTATTGTAGCTGGGGCATCTATTGTTTCTTGTGAGAGATCTATTTATCCTGGGGGGGGCATGTGTTGCTAGGAGGAATATACTGTTGAGGGAGTGATCTATTGTTGCTGGCTGCTGAGGGATATATTTTCTACTGTTGTTGGGATAGTTGTGGCTGGGAGGGATCTACTGTTGAAGGAGGAATCTATTATTGCTGGGAGGGTTAGTTGTTGCTGGCGGGAGCTATTGTTACTTTTGGGGGGGTCTATTGTTGCTGGGGGATCTATTATTGCTGTGGGGTCTACTAACTACAGGGTCTACAGGCTACAGGGGATCTACTTTATTGATTTTTTTATCAGTAACAAATTCCATACAAATTACTCAGCATCACAAAATGATACTTGGCTCTGTATTCTCTAAAAGGGCCGAACTGGGAGGTGGGTATGTTTTGGAACCGAAGGATGGTGCTTGGAGGTGGGTAGGGGGTGGAAGTAAGGGATGGTGCTTGGAGGTGGGAAGGGGGTGGAACCAAGGGATGGTGCTTGGAGGTGGGTAGGGGGTGGAACCAAGGGATGATGCTTGGAGATGGGTGGGGGGGGAACCAAGGGACGGTGCTTGGAGGTGGGTAGGTGGTGGAACCGAGGGATGGTGCTTGGAGGTGGGTAGGGGGTGGAACCGAGGGATGGTGCTTGGAGGTGGGTAGGGGGTGGAACCAAGGGATGGTGCTTGGAGGTGGGAAGGGGGTGGAACCAAGGGATGGTGCTTGGAGGTGGGTAGGGGGTGGAACCGAGGGATGGTGCTTGGAGGTGGGTAGGGGGTGGAACCGAGGGATGGTCCTTGGAGGTGGGTAAGGGGTGGAACCGAGGGATGGTGCTTGGAGGTGGGTAGGGGGTGGAACCGAGGGATGGTGCTTGGAGGTGGGTAGGGGCTGGAACTAAGGGATGGTGCTTGGAGGTGGAACCGAGGGAAGGTGCTTGGAGGTGGGTACGGGGGGGAACCAAGGGATGGTGCTTGGAGGTGGGTAAGGGGGGGAACCAAGGGATGGTGCTTGGAGGTGGGTAGGGGGTGGAACCGAGGGACGGTGCTTGGAGGTGGGTAGGGGGCAGAGATAAGGGTTGAAATGAAAGCCCTGGTGACATTGTTCTCAGACTCAGAGAAGTCACCTAGGAGGTCCATGTGGTCAAATCGGAGGCCAAGTTTGATAAAATTGGGGTGAAGACAATATTTTCAATTTTGCTGGAAATCCAATTTTGGTAAAATGACTGCACATCCCGAATTTGGAGAAGGGTGAGAGAGGCGCCAGGCACACAGCTTATTTCAATGGAGAATCTTTTTGAAGCTTTTATTAGGACTTCTGAAGAGTTGAGCAGAAAAGTGAAGGAATTTCCCGGAAGGGGTACTTTATGTTGGAATATTGGTGGCTGAATTTTTGTCCAATTTTGCAAAAAGCAGACCTGCAGATTATAGTCTGTCTACACCCCAACTTAGGGTTTTTCAGTCAGGGTTCCTCCAGAGGTTTCTAGGGGTTCCCTGAGGAATGAGAAATGTCTGCCTCTCAGATAAGTTCCAATTGACACCAGAGACTACAGACATGGTACCAAAGACGGTCAGAGACTGCAGACATGATACAAGAGATGGGCAGAGACTGCAAACATAGTACAGAAGAGGGTCAGAGGCTGCAGCCATGGTACAGGAGATGGTCAGGGAGTGTAAACATAGTACAGTAAATGGTCTGAGACTGCAGACATGGTACAGGAGAGGGTCAGAGACTGCAGACATGGTACAGGAGATGGGCAGAGACTGCAGAAATAGTACAAGAGATGTTCAAAGACTGCAGACATGCTACAGGAGACAGTCAGAGACTGCAGACATGCTACAGGAGACAGTCAGAGACTGCAGACATAATACAGGAGACAGTCAGAGACTGCAGACATGCTACAGGAGACAGTCAGAGACTGCAGACATAGTACAGGACATGGTCATAGACTGCAGACATGCTACAGGAGACGGTCAGAGACTGCAGACATGCTACAGGAGACGGTCAGAGACTGCAGACATGGTACAGGAGACGGTCAGAGACTGCAGACATACTACAGGAGACGGTCAGAGACTGCAGACATACTACAGGAGACGGTCAGAGACTGCAGACATACTACAGGAGACGGTCAGAGACTGCAGACATACTACAGGAGACGGTCAGAGACTGCAGACATACTACAGGAGACGGTCAGAGACTGCAGACATACTACAGGAGATGGTCAGAGACTGCAGACATACTACAGGAGATGGTCAGAGACTGCAGACATACTACAGGAGACGGTCAGAGACTGCAGACATGGTACAGGAGACGGTCAGAGACTGCAGGCACATTACAGGAGACGGTCAGAGACTGCAGACATACTACAGGAGACGGTCAGAGACTGCAGACATGGTACAGGAGATGGTCAGAGACTGCAGGCATACTACAGGAGACGGTCAGAGACTGCAGACATACTACAGGAGACGGTCAGAGACTGCAGACATGGTACAGGAGACAGTCAGAGACTGCAAATGACTGAGCTAGCCTAAAGAACATTTTTGCTTTACCCAAGTAAGAGAAACACAGCCTGCTATCTGCGGGGACTCAGAGGGCCAAACAATAAGTGCCTAAAGGGCCACAGGTTGGCCACCAGGACGGCAGACCAAACGTCCGACTGCCTAAACATTAGCATTCCGTCTTGGAGATGATGAAGCCCGGCTCTCATTTCATGCCGAGGAAATAAAGGACGATTGTTGCCGAATAATTTTCGGAGGATATTTCACACGTCTTATTGGATTATAGCAGGAAAATTCTGGCATAATTAGTCGGTAAAAGAATTGCGAGTTCTGCGCTGAATATTAATATCCTCCCCAGAATCACGCCTCAGCCGGAGTGTATTTCTGGATGCCGCTCATTGCTGTTATATATTGTTATTAGTTTCCTTCGTACTTTCCTGGTAATGGCTTCGCAGTTTGTAGTTTGTATCCGTGGCTCTAAATGATCGTTCCTGGCCTTAGATTTACTGCCCGTAGATTTGGTTCCGGGTTTTCCTTTTCAGCTAAACTCCAGGCACAAAAAAAACAACAAAAAACGCATTTAAATAAATTCCTCAATTCACACAAAAGGATTTAAATCCACAAATGCCTTTATAAACCCTTGTGAGCGGAGAAGTGACATCATCACTGCGCAGGGAGGAGAGCTGCGGGAGGGACCCAAAACCCGTAGGGCTCATTCACATGGTGCAGATCCGCTTGCTCAGCGGGGGGATCCCTCCGCTGATCCCCGATGACAGCTCTGTGTTCGCTCCACTGACACACAGAGCAGCTCGCACTCAATGCAGACTGCAGACATAGTACAGGAGAGGGTCAGAGACTGCAGACATAGTACAGGAGATGGTCAGAGACTGCAGACATAGTACAGGAGATGGTCAGAGACTGCAGATACAGTACAGGAGATGACCAGAGACTGCAGACATAGTACAGGAGATGACCAGAGACTGCAGACATAGTACAGGAGAAGGTCAGAGACTGCAGACCCAGTACAGGAGATGGTCAGAGGCTGCAGACATTGTACAGGAGATGGTCAGAGACTGCAGACATGGTACAGGAGATGGGCAGAGACTGCAGACACAGTACAGGAGATGGGCAGAGACTGCAGACATAGTACAGGAGATGGTCAGAGACTGCAGACATAGTACAGGAGATGGGCAGAGACTTCAGACATAGTACAGGAGATGGTCAGAGACTGCAGACATGGTACAGGAGATGGTCAGAGACTGCGGGCATAGTACAGGAGATGGGCAGAGACTGCAGACATAGTACAGGAGATGGGCAGAGACTGCAGACATAGTACAGGAGATGGGCAGAGACTGCAGACATAGTACAGGAGATGGGCAGAGACTGCAGACATAATACAGGAGATTTTCAGAGACTGCAGACATGGTACAGGAGATGACCAGAGACTGCAGACATGGTACAGGAGATGACCAGAGACTGCAGACATACTACAGGAGAAGGTCAGAGACTGCAGACATAGTACAGGAGATGGTCAGAGACTGCAGACATACTACAGGAGATGGTCAGAGACTGCAGACATGGTACAGGAGATGGTCAGAGACTGCAGACATGGTACAGGAGATGGTCAGAGACTGCAGACATACTACAGGAGATGGTCAGAGACTGCAGACATACTACAGGAGATGGTCCTGTAGTATGTCTGCATAGAATGTAGTCATTCTATGCAGTAAGTTAAAAAATCCATCTCAATCCAGTTCTGTGCACAAGAGCAGCAGCTCTCCCAGCTCTCTCTCTCCTCATTGGCTAAGAGAGAGCAGTGGGAGCCATTGGCTGCTGTCAGTCACATCCAGTGAGGAGGGAGCGGGCTGTGGGGCTGAGCCGCGTTCTGTGTGTCTCGGCGGAGGGGGGGATCCAGGAGCACCGGCGAGGGCAGGGCTGCTGTTAGAAACCATGGGGTGTGTGTATGTGTGTATATATATATATATATATGTATGTATGTGTGTATTTAAAAAAAAAAGTATATATATATATATATATATATACTTTACATGTTATGTGCAATTAAACCATGGCAACAGCTAAAGTTTGTGTAGTATTATGTTCAGCAGACTGTGTTCTTCTATTGTTGTGACTTAGATGACGTTCAGAGCACATTTTATGCCCAATTCATGCAAAACTCCACGTAATCCCAAGGGGTTCACATACTTTTTCTTGCAACTGTGTATATATATATATATGTGTGTGTGTATATATATATATAATATTTATTGAAATATATTGAATATGGCCAACATTTTTTGCATTTCGAATATATGTCAATATATTTGGGAAGACTATTTTTAAAATACATTTCAAATATAATTTTTCTTCCATGTGGGCAGGAAGTGGTGAGATGTAAAGGATGAAAAAAAAAGGTGAAAAAGTGGCAGTTAGGGTTTCCATCTCCTGTAATTCCCGGGAACGCGCCGCAGGTCTCTGGCTGGAATGGAGCTTCGCTGATATATTTATAAGAGGTGGCCCCTTTGATTTGTGATCAGCAGTGGATAGACTCCGGTTGAACCTTTTTAATCACTCAGCACAGCGCGGGACGGTCGCAGAATTCTCCGCTACAGGAACGATAAATAAAAAAACTAAAGAGAGTCTTCTGCCGGCGACAGACGTATATGGATGTGTAGGGGAGGCGCGGGAGCCGTATAAACTCTAATTAACAGTAAAACTGACAATTCACAATCTGCACACGGAGTTTCCGCTTGTCATCGCACGGCTGAGCGTATATCAGCTTCGCCGCAGGAACAGCGACATGAAATGAGGAGGAAAAATAAAAGGACTTTCCATAGGACTGGAGCCAGAAGGTCAGGTCCACCCTGGGAACAGAGCAGTCATTAAAGCGGAACTTCGGGGAAAGGTCTCCCCCGGCGCTCCCTGCAAGGGTTAAGGGCTCACTTCATCCAGGTCGATGTTTCCTAATGTTTTTCCTTTAATGGCAGCCTTTGAGAATCTTGAAGCACCTCCCCTTTCATAGGAGAGTACTCAGTCCTACTCGGTCTCCCCCTTTAACACTGGAGTCCCCAGACACCCCCCTTCACATCAGTGTCCATCAACTCCCCCCTTGGTTCCCAGATGGATTGACTTAAGTACAACCGGAGGGCCACCAGTTTGACACCCGTGCTCTAATGCATGGAAGAATGCCTTTAGAACCACTTTAAGCCGGCCATGGATGGATCGAATCTCGACCAGTCCCTGATGAACCACCCAACATTCGATCCATCCATGGTCGGCTTAAAGTGGTTCTAAAGGCATTCTTCCATGCATTAGAGCACGGGTGTCAAACTGGCGGCCCTCCAGCTGTTGTGAAACTACAAGTCTCATCATGCCTCTGCCTTTGGGAGTACATGCTTGTAACATGGGGCGGACTGACAACTCATGGGGCCCCCGGGCAATAGGGGATCATGGGGCCCCTGTGTCCTCGCCCACACCCAAAAAAGCCTATGAAAAAGCCAATGAAAGGTACCAGGGGCATCTCATGGGGCCCCCTACTGACCCCCGACCCTCGGGCAGTGCCCGAGTGCTCCAATGGTCAGTCCGCCCCTGCTTGTAACTGTCAATCTTGCAATGCCTCATGGGACTTGTAGTTTTGGCAACAGCTGGAGGGCCACCAGTTTGACACCCATGCTCTAATGCATGGAAGAATGCCTTTAGAACCACTGTAAGCCGACCATAGATGGATCGAATCTCGGCCAGTCCCTGATGAACCACCCAAGATTCGATCCATCCATGGCCGGCTTAAAGTGGTTCTAAAGGCATTCTTCCATGCATTACAGCACGGGTGTCAAACTGGTGGCCCTTCAGCTGTTGCCAAAACTACAAGTCCCATAAGGCATTGCAAGATTGACAGTTACAAGCAGGGGCGGACTGACCATTGGAGCACTCGGGCACTGCCCGAGGGTCGGGGGTCAGTAGGGGGCCCCATGAGATGCCCCTGGTACCTTTCATTGGCTTTTTCATAGGCTTTTTTGGGTGTGGGCGAGGACACAGGGGCCCCATGATCCCCTATTGCCCGGGGGCCCCATGAGTTGTCAGTCCGCCCCTGGTTACAAGCATGACTCCCAAAGGCAGAGGCATGATGAGACTTGTAGTTTCGCAAAACAGCTGGAGGGCCGCCAGTTTGACACCCCTGCATCAGAGGTAAAAAAACTGGGTGCAGCCTCAACCCCTTATACTGACCTGACCCCCATCTCAATCCAGCGCTGTGCACAGGAGTCTCGGCTCTCCCGGGTCTCTCTCTCTCTCTCCCTCCTCGTGGGCTCACAGCATAGTGAGCCATCTGCTCCTGCCAATCACAGCCAGTGATCCAATGAGGAGAGAGTGGGGGCAGGGCCAAGATCAGGGCTTACCATTAGAGCAGTAATGTATAATTATTATTACTATTTTTTTTTTAATGTCATCATTTAGTCCTCAAGCACACGGGTCATTTTGAGAACGCTGGTAACGTCAGCTGTGTAAAGTCACGTAATAAACGTGCGTTTTTCAGCTTTTTTTTAGTGTTTTTGCATTAGCGTATAGGGGCGTTTTCCCACTAGTCCTGTTTTTTTTTTCCGGCCAAAAAACGTCCCAGCCAAAAACCATTGACTCCAGTCTATGTGTGTATGGACACCGAGGATAACATGCCGGGGGGGTAACTGGCTGTAGAAGAAAACATAAAAAAAAAGTCAAAAGCCAAAAACAGCCGCTGTAAAAACGTCCTGTGTGCCCGAGGACTTAGAATCGCTTTAATGAAGTAGTTCAGCAGCTGACCTCAATAATGTACATCCTGCACCTGCCCTCCTTCTCCAGGAGATTGCTCCTGCCCGCCTCTGTAGTTCCATGCCTTTCCAATGTAAAACAAATGATAAAGACAGGGGGCGCCACCATCTAAGTGTGGACTTTATTGTCTACATTTCAGAAGGTTACACCTCCAAGACAGCACCTCCCATTTTCCCATCTATCTGGAGTTTCTTAGGTACGGTACTCCCTAGGTAGATGCCACGTGGTCAACACAGTCCACAATGGGAGGCTGTTTTTGCCTTTGCAGAACTGGTTAGTCTTCTGCTGATGGGTGATCTGCCCCTCCAGCAATGGTACAATAGACCCTATACAGTAGATCGCTAATGGGTGATCTGCTCCTCCAGCAGTTGTATAATAGACCCTATACAGTAGATCGCTAATGGGTGATCTGCCCCTCCAGCAGTTGTACAATAGACCCTGTACAGTAGATCGCCAATGGGTGATCTTCCCCTCCAGCAGTTGTACAGTAGATCGCTGATGGGTGATCTGTCCCTCCAGCAGTTGTACAATAGACCCTGTACAGTAGATCGCTAAAGGGTATCTGGCCCTCCAGCAGTTGTACAATAGACCCTATACAGTAGATCGCTAATGGGTGATCTGCTCCTCTAGCAGTTGTACAATAGACCCTGTACAGTAGATCACTAATGGGTGATCTGCCCCTCCAGCAGTTGTACAATAGACCCTATACAGTAGAACGCTAATGGGTGATCTGCCCCTCCAGCAGTTGTACAATAGACCCTATACAGTAGAAAGCTAATGGATGATCTGCCCATCCAGCAGTTGTATAATAGACCCTATATAGTAGATCACTAATGGGTGATCTGCCCCTCTAGCAGTTGTACAATAGACCCTATACAGTAGATCTGTGATAAAGAAGAACATGAGTGATGCACTGGATTCATAGCTGGCAACATCTAGCCAATCCACTCAGAAAGGCAAAGTATGCCTTCCCCAAGTACAGTAGTTCCAAATTCCAACAGGTCTGGAGGCAACCACACCACAAGCTGATGTTTAAAACAAAGCATTCTCAAACTGTTACCATCTTGCACCCCCCCCCCCCCCCACACACCACCAATAGATCTACAGCTAATTGCCCCAAAAACAGGTTCACCACTAGAGGTGTACTTCTATTTAGAGTGTCCTGATGCGCATTGTTACTGCCAAATCACCAAAGGTTCACCAAGTTCAAATAGAAAGGACTCGCCTTTGGCCTAGAACAGCCTCGCTCAACCTCTTCAACACAGAGGGACCTTTAAAATAGCTTTCCAGGCTCAGGGAACCCCTGCTAAAAGTTACTATATCTATAACTCATGATACATTAGTGCGATGGTCAGTGGGGTGAATGTCCCTTACATTGGTGGTCAGTGGGAAGAATGCCCCTTACATTGGTGATCAGTGGGAGGAATGCTCCTTACACTGGTGGCCAGTGGGAGGAATGCCCCTTACACTGGTGGCCAGTGGGAGGAATGCCCCTTACACTGGTGATCAGTGGGAGGAATGCCCCTTACACTGGTGGCCAGTGGGAGGAATGCCCCTTACACTGGTGATCAGTGGGAAGAATGCCCCTTACATTGGTGGTCAGTGGGAAGAATGCTCCTTACATTGGTGGTCAGTGGGAAGAATGCCCCTTACATTGGTGGTCAGTGGGAAGAATGCTCCTTACATTGGTGGTCAGAGGGAAGAATGTCCCTTACATTGGTGGTCAGTGAGAAGAATGCCCCTTACATTGATGGTCAGTGAGAAGAATGTCCCTTACATTGATGGTCAGTGGGAAGAATGCCCCTTACATTGATGGTCAGTGGGAGGAATGCTCCTTACATTGGGGGTCAGTGGGAAGAATGTCCCTTACATTGGTGGTCAGTGGGAAGAATGCCCCTTACATTGGTGGCCAGTGGGAAGAATGTCTCTTATATTTGTGGTTATTGGGAAGAAATCCTCCCTTACAGGTAGCTAGAAAGATCAATGATGTCAATGGGAACTTATCCACAAGGCAAAAAGTTCTCCTTGCTTAAGGAACCCCAAGCAACCTCTAGAGGAACAACAGGGCTCCATGGAACCCTGGTCTATACACTATGGACCATCTTCATCCCCTAATGACTTTTGTAGACAACATTGCATCACCCAACTGCTGAGCTCACAGATCTCTGTGGGACTCTGACTGGTGATTCTTGCTATCGCGACCATCCACAGGACACTTGTTTGGATCCCTGTCTACTGCAAACAGTGTGGCCCGCCTTACAATTTCTTCCATTATCCGCTTTCCTAGTCGGGTTCATCTCACCCTGCCTAATTATGCGTGTTTATTCACGCTGAAAATTAAACGAGTTTATTTATTTAGGCCTGAAGGTGGAAGTGAAAAATCAATTTCTGAAATATCTGTCAATTTAGCAGCCCACAGGCTAATTTAGCGCGACCCAGGATCGCCGTTGAGGTGAGGGTGTCGGAAAGGGAGGGAAAAAGCATGATCCAATTAGAAGGGGACATGAGGCTGTCCTCTAATCTGTAATAAAGAATTGATTTTTCTCTCTTGGATGAATATTATCTCTTAAATTGGTTTCATAGAGTGAGTGTTCCTGTGCGGCTGAGCATTTCGCTGAAAGCTGTTCTATGCCATCAGAGATGTGATGTATATAGGTGCCGCCTCTACGATCCAGATCCTGATTTTCTTCTCTTATTCCATCTGCTTTTCTAGAAATAAATTGGAGGTGAGATCACCAAGCATCTGCTTTTCTAAATAAAAAGTGGACCTCTACTTCAAGGGCAAGTCCTTGGGCTACTGAAAGTTTGGTTTTAGCTAGTTACTGTTGAGTTTAGTCTCACCCTGGAACAAGGGCGGACTGACAACTCATGGAGCCCCCGGGCAATAGGGGATCATGGGGCCCGTGTCCTTGCCCAAACTCAAAAAAGCCTATGAAAAAGGTACCAGGGGCATCTCACGGGGCCCCCTACTGACCCCCGGCCCTCGGGCAGTGCCCAAGTTTCCAAATGGTCATTCCGCCCCTGCACCGAAATCTAAAAGACCTGAACTCTGGATAATGTACCTGAAAACAAGGCAGGCAGAGAGCAAAGACTTGTCACCCATATCGCCCATGGATTTCCTTCTGCTGACTGTTGTCTGTATTTAGGCAACCATCTTATTAGAAGAATAGGGCTTTGCTTTCTCATGCTCCCCTGATGACTGGTGATTTGATGACTGGTGGGGCATAGAAAGCACAGATCCACGGAATGAATGACACAGAAGCAGGGAGATCCTTGCACTGCAGGTCCTTAGGTACAGTTCCCTCTCCAGCAAGGAGAACAGTGAGCAGCACATTAATTACATCACCAATTCCTCATATCCCCCTGATGACTGGTGATGGGTGGGGTAATGATAAAGATGGAGGAAACACAGATCCACAGAATGATTGACGAAAAAGCAGGGAGATCCTTGTACTGCAGGTCTTCAGGTACAGCTTCCTCTTCAGCAAGGAAATAAGTGAGCAGCACAATAATGACATCACCAATTCCTCATGTCCCCTTAATAACAGATGATCTGATGATGGGTGGGGTAATGATAGAGGCATAGAAAGCGCAGATCCACAGAATGAATGACAAAGAAGCAGGGTGATCCTTGCACTGCAGGTCCTCAAGTACAGCCTTCTCTTCAGCAATAACAGTGAGCAACACAGTAATGACATCATCAATTCTTCATGTCCCCCTAATGACTGATGGTGGGAGGGGCAATGATAGAGGCATAGAAACCACACATCCACAGAATAAATGGCAAAGAAGCAGGGAGATCCTTGCACTGCAGGTCCTCAAGTACAGCCTTCTCTTCAGCAAGAACAGTGAGCAACACAGTAATGACATCATCAATTCTTCATGTCCCCCTAATGACTGATGGTGGGAGGGGCAATGATAGAGGCGTAGAAAGCACACATCCACAGAATAAATGACGAAGAAGCAGGGAGATCCTTGCACTGCAGGTCTCCAGGTACAACTTCCTCTCCAGCAAGGAGATAAGTGAGCAGCACAGTAATGACATCACCAACTCCTCATGTCTCTCTGATGTCTGATAATATGTGGGGCAGTAATAGAGGCGTAGAAAGCACAGATCCACAGAATGAATGATGAAGAAGCAGGGTGATCCTTGCACTGCAGGTCCTCAGGTACAACTTCCTCTCCAGCAAGGAGATAAGTGAGCAGCACAGTAATGACATCGCTAATTGCTTATGTCCCACGGATGATTGGTGGGGTAGTGATATAGGCGTAGGAAGCACAGATCCACAGAATGAATGAAGCAAAAGCAGGTCGATTCTTGCACTGCAGGTCCTCAGGTACAGTTTCCTCTCCAACAAGGAGGTCAGTGAACAGCACAGTAATGACATCACCAAATCTCACTCCAAATATGGTGAGACTAGCAGAGGCAGCAGTGTCTTAGATGATCTCTTACTGCAGATATACAGCTATGAGGGTACAGAACGGGAGTGCCTAGCCACAGGAAGCACACTCTTTTTTTTTTCCAGGACAAATTAAAGGCAAAAGGGTATATCTTTCAGAGCATTGCTTAGGCACAATTAACATTTCTAGATGTTCCCTATAAGACATCAACTCTTGCTTTTTTTTTTTACATTGTAGGTCCTCATTAAAGTAGATCCAAACCATAACTGGGCTACATTTTATTTGCTAAAGCACTATGTATCAAAATACGGACATTTTTGTCTCCATCAAGGTTTCCACTACATCTGTGACCCCATCAGAGTTCCCCCCCACATCTGTGCCCCCAGCAGAGTTCCCCCCACATCTGTGCCCCCATGAGAGTTCTCCTCACATCTGTGTCCCCATGAGAGTTCTCCTCACATCTGTGCCCCCATCAGAGTTCCCCCCCACATCTGTGCCCCCATGAGAGTTCTCCTCACATCTGTGTCCCCATGAGAGTTCTCCTCACATCTGTGTCCCCATCAGAGTTCTCCTCACATCTGTGTCCCCATCAGATTTCTCCCCACTTCTATGTCCCCAGAGTTCCCCTTCCTTTGTGTCCCCGTTAGAGTTCCTTTGCAACTGTGTCCCCATCAAAGTTTCCCCTGCATCTATGTCCCCGTCAGAGTTCCCTCCACATCTGTGTCCCCATCAGAGTTCCCCCCACATCTGTGTCGCCATTAGAGTTCCTTTACATCTGTGTCCTCATCAGCGTTCCTCCAACATCTATGTCCCCATCAGAATTCCCCCAACATCTGTGTCCCCATCAGAATTCCTCCACATCTGTGTCCCCATCAGAGTTCCTTTACATCTGTGTCCCCATCAGCGTTCCCCCACATCTGTGTCCCCGTCAGTTTTCCCCACATCTGTGTCCCCGTCAGTTTCCCCCACATCTGTGCCCCCATCATTCTTCCCCCACTTTTATGTCCAGCACACATTTTCTTCTTACATTCGTGTCTGCTGCACTTCCTAACTCTCGTTCCGCCATTACACAAGAACGCTGTAAGCAGAAGGGGCACAGATTTTAAAAAAGCAGGTGGGAGCTGGGATGTCCCGCACTGAACATGTCATTAGTTACTAAGACACTGGCAGTCCTAGCGACCAAAACCATATTGCAGTGCAGGGGGTGGGCTTTGTCAGCGGGGGCAGTGACTTACTCTGCATATGGCTGGCAGGTAATAGGTTAGCAGCAGTGCAGCGAGTCCGAGAACTCTCTCCACTAGAGAAAAAGTCGGCACCCGGATAGGTCAACAAAATGCAGTCTTCCTTTATTAAATCACATGAATGCAGCTGTAAAACAGCCAAGTGGACGAAACGCGTTGGGTGTTTTAAAGCTGTATTCATGTCATTTAATAAAGCAAGGCCTCATTTTGTTGATCTACTCGGGTTTCAACATTTTCTCCAGTGGATTGTGCCTTGCAGAGGCACCGGAATCCTCATAGTCTGAGCCCCGGATCTGGAGCAATGGATTGAGAAGGTGGTAGCGCTGTTACACCTTTAGTCTGACGCAGGGGCGGACTGACAACTTAAGGGGCCCCCGGGCAATAGGGGATCATGGGGCCCCTGTGACCTTGCCCACACTCAAAGCACACCAAAAAAAGCCTATAAAAGGTACCAGGGGCATTTCATGGGGCCCCCTACTGACCCTGGGCCCTCGAGCAGTGCCCGAGTGCTCGAATGGTCAGTCCGCCCCTGGTCTGAGGACACTAGCTGCGGGCTGGATCAAGTGTACTAGCGGCCCAGATGAAGCCTGTGGGCCTGACTGCGGAGACCCTTGGTCCAGAGCAATGATGTGCAGGGCTGGAACGAGTGCATGTAGATAGGAAGTGGCTGAAAAAGGCTGTAGGAGATCAGCAGCACTGAGACAGAAAAGGTAGATGAATCGGTTTCTTATGGAGAAGAAGGACGATTGTTTAGGATACGCAGAGCACAGAGCAAACTAATGTCATCCAGTTTTAGTCACGTATGGATGTGGAGGAACGGCAAAGCTCAATCACCGTACAGCATTGCCAGGCTGCACAGCATGTATATGTAATGAGGAAATATGGCAAAACTCTACATACAAACTAAATTATTACCTCCCGCTGAGAAGAATTTCATGTTCTTCTCTTATGCAGAAAAAAAAAAAAGAAAAATACATATAAAATAATCGTCGTCTTCAGCGTTTTATGGAGAAATCACCTCCCCAGCCCCCACCTCACATCTCTGCACTAATCAGCTCGACACACATTGCTTCATATGGTAAATTTGGGGGCTGTTTGTGTTGCCGGTGCCATAAATCTGCGCAGTAAATGACATTGGACAGTAATTGCGCGGTTGGGTGGAAGGTGGAGGATGGGGGGGGAGGGGGGGGGGCGCTCTTCTCCCCGGCACTGCTCACCATATTATGTGTTAGAGCTTCTAAAACTGACTGATGAGCTGTTTTATGAAGCAGGCGACGCACTCGGCTCCATTTTATCGGCTTGACGTCTTTCACAATGCATGATTGAGAGAGACTTAATGCTTGGATTTTATTTTCATGAACAAATCGGAGAGTTATAAGGCGGGCCGGGGAAGGAGGGGGTGGGGGAAGGTGGGGGGGGGGTATAAAGCAAGGGCAGGTTTTTGGGTGACCAGGATTCAACACTTGCCAAGACCTAGAGCAGCCCGTTGGTGAAGGAGCTCAGCCCAGAAGTCCATCCAGTTCTGGGTAGTGTTGTGCGTCTGATTGTAATGTGCAGAATTTATAGAGGAGCCTCCCCCCGCCCACATGGAGCCTCCCCCCGCCCACATGGAGCCTCCCCCGCCCACATGGAGCCTCCCCCGCCCACATGGAGCCTCCCTCCCCACACATCTGATTCATGCAAGAATCTTAATATACAAGGCCGCATTTTTTTATTAAGTGTTTTTAAATTGACAAAATTAGATTTTTTTTTTTTAAAGTTTTTAGGAAATAACAGGGGATTGTTGATCTAGGGTAATGGTCCCACTTTGTATTTAACTGACCCTTCGGGGACCATTCCTTCTATTGACACCAATGATGGGACACTATTCCTCTCACTGACACCAATGATGGGGCACCATTCCTCCCACTGACACCAATGATGGGGCACTATTCCTCCCACTGATACCAATGATGGGGCACTATTCCCCCCACTGACACCAATGATGGGGCACTATTCCTCCCACTGACCCCAATGATGGGGCACTATTCCTCCCACTGACACCAATGATGGGGCACTATTCCTCCCACTGACCCCAATGATGGGGCACTATTCCTCCCACTGACACCAATGATGGGGCACTATTCCTCCCACTGACACCAATGATGGGGCACTATTCCTCCCACTGACACCAATGATGGGGCACTATTCCTCCCACTGACACCAATGATGGGGCACTATTCCTCCCACTGACCCCAATGATGGGGCACTATTCCTCCCACTGATACCAATGATAGGGACACTATTCCTCCCACTGACACCAATGATGGGGTACTATTCCTCCCACTGACACCAATGATGCAGCACTATTCCTCCCACTGACACCAATGATGGGGCACTATTCCTCCCACTGACACCAATGATGGGTCACTATTCCTCCCACTGATACCAATGATGGGGCACTATTCCTCCCACTGACACCAATGATGGGGCACTATTCCTCCCACTGACACCAATGATGGGGCACTATTCCTCCCACTGACACCAATGATGCGGCACTATTCCTCCCACTGATACCAATGATGTATCTCTCTACACCCCAGTTCATATTGGTGCAGCTTGTCGTGCCATTTGACAGTTGGAAATGACAAGTCACACCCCTTTTCCGGCAATGGAAACGTTCATGTCAGAATAATGAAAATTTGCAACTTGCATAGACTTCTGTTATATGAATTTTCAATGAAATTGGCAGTGCAAATCATACTGATATGCGACAAACCATTGTTAACTCCTGTCTGATCGATGTTTATAAACAATGTTACTTTGTATCTCTCTATCTCCAGTCTGATCGATGTTTATAAACAATGTTACTTTGTATCTCTCTATCTCCCGGCTGATCAATGTTTATAAACAATGTTACTTTGTATCTCTCTATCTCCCGTCTGATCAATGTTTATAAACAATGTTACTTTGTATCTCTCTATCTCCCGTCTGATCGATGTTTATAAACAATGTTACTTTGTATCTACCCCCTGCTGATCGATGTTTATAAACAATGTTACTTTCTATCTATCTCCGGCTGATCAATGTTTATAAACAATGTTACTTTGTATCTCTCTATCTCCAGTCTGATCGATGTTTATAAACAATGTTACTTTGTATCTCTCTATCTCCCGTCTGATCGATGTTTATAAACAATGTTACTTTGTATCTCTCTATCTCCCGTCTGATCGATGTTTATAAACAATGTTACTTTGTATCTCTCTATCTCCCGTCTGATCAATGTTTATAAACAATGTTACTTTGTATCTCTCTATCTCCCGTCTGATCGATGTTTATAAACAATGTTACTTTGTATCTCTCTATCTCCCGTCTGATCAATGTTTATAAACAATGTTACTTTCTATCTATCTCCGGCTGATCAATGTTTATTAACAATGTTACTTTGTATCTCTCTATCTCCTGTCTGATCAATGTTTATAAACAATGTTACTTTCTATCTATCTCCGGCTGATCAATGTTTATAAACAATGTTACTTTGTATCTCTCTATCTCTCATCTGATCAATGTTTATAAACAATGTTACTTTCTATCTACCCCCTGCTGATCGATGTTTATAAACAATGTTACTTTCTATCTATCTCCGGCTAATCAATGTTTATAAACAATGTCACTTTGTATCTCCCGTCTGATCGATGTTTATAAACAAAGTCTGTTTTTTTTACATCAGCCGCTTCCACATCTTCTGTATTTACACAGCAACTCTCAGCTGTCATTTTGAGAGCCTGCAATTGCCAGCATATGCAGAGGATAGAATTGGCAGAAGGAGCGAGCATACTGCACATGCTCTGTGTACTTTGATGGAATTTTGTTCAGGTGTATGTAGTATGCACAGCGTTTACTTTTGGTTGAATGTTCAGTGTCTGGAGGGGCCCGTCTGCATTCTGGCCTCCCTACACAGTCAGCCCCTTACCTCCAACAAGCGCGCATGATGGGCTTTTAGACATCACTGGATGCATGCTTTTTCCAGGTCAACTGCTCAGTAGGCAGTGAAGCCAGGATAGATATGGTCACACTGAAGCCTCCTTCAGCCATTGCAGCTCCCTTACGTTTTTCCTGACCCCGGCATCTTCTCTGAGCCCGCCGAACGCCCTTACTGTTCATGTGTTCAAACACACAAACGGCCGATGTTCGACTCGAACATCCTGCCCAACACAACTCTTATCCCTTCAGGTACAAATCGCTCAGGTTTTGTGGTTAATCTCAATGACGTGACATGAAATATGAGTTCTCTGATGAGGACCCTGATGTAAAGGGGGAATTCTGATGGGGATCTTGATGTAAAGGGAACTTTGATGGGGACACGAATATAAGGGTGCGCTCTGATGGGAACACCTGATGTAAGGGGGAACTCTGATTGGGACAATCCATGTAAGGCGGAACTGTGAAAGGCATACCTGATGTAAGCGGGAACTCTGACGGGGACCCTGATGTAAGGGTGAACTCTGATGGGGACACTGATGTAAGGGGGAACTCTGATGGTGGACCCTGATGTAAGGAGGAAGTCTGGTGGTGGACATAGATGTAAGGGGGAACTCTGGTGGGGACCCTGATATAAGGGGGAATTCTGATGGGGACCCTGATGTAAGGGGGAACTCTGATGGGGACCCTGATGTAAGGGGGAACTCTGATGGGGACCAGGGGTGGACTGAGAACTCATGGGGCCCCCGGGCAATAGGGGATCATGGGGCCCCTGTGTCCTTGCCCAAACTCAAAAAAGCCTATGAAAAAGGTACCAGGGGCATCTCATGGGGCCCCCTACTGACCCCGGGCCCTCGGGTAGTGCCCGAGTTTCCAAATGGTCAGTCCGCCCCTGATGGGGACTCTGATGTAAGGGTGAACTCTGATGGGGACCCTGATATAAGGGTGAACTCTGATGGGGACCCTGATGTGAGGGGGAATTCTGATGGGGACCCTGATGTAAGGGGGAACTCTGATGGGGACCTTGATGTAAGGAGGAATTCTGTGGTGGACATAGATGTAAGGGGGAACTCTGGTGGGGACCCTGATGTAAGGGGGAAATCAGATGGGGACCCTGATGTGAGGGGGAATTCTGATGGGGACCCTGATGTAAGGGGGAACTCTGATGGGGACCTTGATGTAAGGGGGAACTCTGGTGGGGACCCTGATATAAGGGTGAACTCTAATGGGGACCCTGATGTAAGGGGGAACTCTGGTGGTGGACATTTAATGTAAGGGGGAACTCTGGTGGGGACCCTGATGTAAGGGGGAACTCTTATGTGGACCCTGATATAAGGGGGAACTCTGATGGGAACCCTGATGTAAGGGGGAACTCTGGTGTGGACCCTGATGTAAGGGGGAACTCTGGTGTGGACCCTGATGTAAGGGGGGAACTCTGATGGGGATACTGATGTAAGGGGGAACTCTGATGGGGACCCTGATGTAAGGAGGAACTCTGGTGGGGACCCCGATGTAAGGGGGAACTCTGGTGGTGGACAGAGATGTAAGGGGGGAACTCTGGTGGGGACCCTGATGTAGGGGGGAACTCAGGGGGGACCCTTATGTAAGGGGGAGCTCTGGTGGGGACCCTGATGTAAGGGGGAACTCTGATAGGGACCCTGATGTAAGGGGGAACTCTGATGGGGATCCTGATGTAAGGGGGAGCTCTGATAGGGACCCTGATGTAAGGGGGAACTCTGATGGGGACCCTGATGTAAGGGGGAGCTCTGATGGTGGACATAGATGTAAGGGTGCGCTCTGATGGGGACCCTGATGTAAGGGGGAACTCTCATGGGAACCCTGATGTAAGAGGGAACTCTGACGGGGACCCTGATGTAAGGGGGAACTCTGATGGTGGACATAGATGTAAGTATGTGCTCTGATGGTGGACATAGATGTAAGGGTGCACTCTGGTGGGGACCCTAATGTAAGGGGACACTTAGATATAGGGGGCACAGGTTCTGTTTAATCACCCCCATAATGTAATGGCAGCCTAATATATACTGGTGTTTTCATGATGGAATGTCAGTGACGCAAAGGGGTTATTTACTAAAACTGGCGAGTGGAAAATCTGGAGCAGCTCTGCATAGCAACCAATCAGCTTCCAGGTCTTATTGTCAAAGCTTCATTGAACAAGCAGAAGTTAGAAGCTGATTGGCTCCCATGCAAAGTGCACCAGTTTAAGTAAATATTCCCCAAACTGTTGACATTGTGCCCCCCATGACCTTTTTTTTTTTTTTTTTTTAAATGCACCCCCAGATTAGATAGACTAGATCCAACCCTGGCACCATGCGAGTTGGCCTTAGTCTTCCATTCTGGTCCCTTATTGCAACTTTTGCATCTGTCTTTAAAAACTCATTTTTAACCCCTTCCTGTCCAGTGCCATTAGTACAGTGTCAGGGCTGTTTTTTAGCACTGATCACTTTATTGGTGTCATTGGGGATGTCAGTGACACCAAGTTAGTTCCCCACAAGTGTCAGAACACCCACCGCAGTCCCGCTAAATGTCGCTGATCACCGCCATTACTAGTAGAAAAAAAAATTCTAGTATCTATACCTCCATTTGTAAATGCTATAACTTTCACGTAAACCAATTAATTGACACGTATTGGGATTTTTTATTAAGCGAAGACACGGAGCAGAATACATTTTGGCCGAAATTTATGACAAAATTAGATTTTTAAAAATTTTTTACTGGACATGTTTAATAGCAAAAAGTCCAAAATATTGTTATTTTTCTCAAAATTGTCAGTCTTTTTTTGCTTATAGCGTAAAATATAAAAAAACACACAGACGATCAAATACCACCAAAAGAAAGCTCAATTTGTGGGAAAAAAGGTCGAAAATTTCATCTGGGTGTGGCGTTGCATGACCGCGCAATTGTCAGTTACATTAACGCAGCGCCGTAACGCAAAAAATGGCCTGGTCAGGAAGGGGAGGGAATCCTCTGGAGGGCGAGGGGGTAAATAACGAACTCCATACACCATCATGTTCGTAGTCCTAATTCCGGGACTGTCAGTCACACCGCCATGTTTTATAATATTCTGTAGGATGGAAAATATCAGCATTATTTATGTTTTTTTTTTTTACTCCCACAGACATTGATGAATGCGCTCTAAGGACGCACACCTGCTGGAACGATTCCGCCTGCGTCAACCTGGAAGGCGGCTTCGACTGTCTCTGCACGTCGGGACCGTCCTGCACTGGCGATTGCCCTCATGACGACGGGCTTAAGCGCAACGGGCAAGTCTGGACCTTGAAAGAGGACCGCTGCTCAGTATGTTCCTGCAAGGTAACGTCCCACGCTCTCCATCCATGGGGGGAATCTTTCATGTTCTACTAAGACCCGTCCCCAGGCTATGTACTCTAAAGTGGTTCTATATCCAACAAGCAGCTAAAGTACTGTAACCAGTTCAGATATTTTTACATTTTTGTTGATGGACCTGTTCAGAAATTCAGCAATAATTTTGTCCTAAAAAAAAAAAAATATATGCATTACTTTGATATCTTAACCAGTTGCGGAACTGAGGCCACTCTGATCAGTGGACAGGGTCTGAGTGGGACAACTTGGTAACTTGGTGGGCTTGAGGTCAGTACTGGGAGAGGTTTGTCCAGCATCCAGGCAAGGATTCAGAACTGAGGCCACGCTGATAAGTAGTCAGGGTCTGAGTGGGACCACTTGGTAACTTGTTGGGCTTGAGGTCAGTACTGGGAGAGGTTTGTCCAGAATCAAGGGCAAGGATACAGAACTGAGGCCACTCTGATAAGTGGACAGGGTCTGAGTGGGACTACTTGGTAACTTGGAGGGCTTGAGGTCAGTACCGGGAGAGGTTTGTCCAGCATCCAGGCAAGGATGCAGAAGGAGGCCACTCTGATCAGTAGACAGGGTCTGAGTGGGACCACCTGGTAACTTGGTGGGCTTGAGGTCAGTACTGGGAGAGGTTTGTCCAGCATCAAGGGCAAGGATGCAGAACTGAGGCCATACTGATAAGTGGACAGGGTCTGAGTGGGACCACTTGGTAACTTGGTGGGCTTGAGGTCAGTACTGGGAGAGGTTTGTCCAGCATCAAGGGCAAGGATGCACAACTGAGGCCATTCTGATAAGTGGACAGGGTTTGAGTGAGACCACTTGGTAACTTGGTGGGCTTGAGGTCAGTACTGGGAGAGGTTTTTCCAGCATCAAGGGAAAGGATGAGGAACTGAGGCCACTCTGATAAGTAGTTAGGGTTTGAGTGGGACCACTTGGTAACTTGGTGGGCTTGAGGTCAGTACCGGGAGAGGTTTGTCCAGCATCAAGGGCAAGGATGCAGAACAGAGGCCACTCTGATCAGTAGACGGTCTGAGTGGGACCACCTAGTAACTTGGTGGTCTTGAGATCAGTACTGGGAGAGGTTTGTCCAGCATCAAGGGCAAGGATGCAGAATGGAGGCCACTCTGATCAGTAGACAGGGTCTGAGTGGGACCACCTGGTAACTTGGTGGTCTTGAGGTCAGTACCGGGAGAGGTTTGTCCAGCATCCAGGACAAGGATTCAGAATTGAGGCCACACTGATAAGTGGACAGGGTCTGAGTGGGACCACTTGGTAACTTGGTAGGCTTGAGGTCAGTACTGGGAGAGGTTTGTCCAGCATCAAGAGAAAGGATGAGGAACTGAGGCCACTCTGATAAGTAGTCAGGGTCTGAGTGGGACCACTTGGAAACTTGGTGGGCTTGAGGTCAGTACCGAGAGAGGTTTGTCCAGCATCAAGGGCAAGGATGCAGAACAGAGGCCACTCTGATCAGTAGACAGGGTCTGAGTGGGACCACCTGGTAACTTGGTGGTCTTGAGATCAGTACTTGGTAGACTTGAGGTCAGTACTGGGAGAGGTTTGTCCAGCATCAAGGGAAAGGATGAGGAACTGAGGCCACTCTGATAAGTGGACAGGGTCTGAGTGGGACCACTTGGTAACTTGGTGGGCTTGAGGTCAGTACTGGGAGAGGTTTGTCCAGCATCAAGGGCAAGGATGCACAACTGAGGCCATTCTGATAAGTGGACAGGGTTTGAGTGGGACCACTTGGTAACTTGGTGGGCTTGAGGTCAGTACCGGGAGAGGTTTGTCCAGCATCAAGGGCAAGGATGCAGAACAGAGGCCACTCTGATCAGTAGACAGGGTCTGAGTAGGACCACCTGGCAACTTGGTGGTCTTGAGATCAGTACTGGGAGAGGTTTGTCCACCATCCAGGCAAGGATTCAGAATTGAGGCCACACTGATAAGTGGACAGGGTCTGAGTGGGACCACTTGGTAACTTGGTAGGCTTGAGGTCAGTTCTGGGAGAGGTTTGTCCAGCATCAAGGGCAAGAATGCAGAACTGAGGCCACTCTGATCAGTGGACAGGGTCTGAGTGGGACCACTTGGTAACTTGGTGGGCTTGAGGTCAGTACCAGGAGAGGTTTGTCCAGCATCAAGGGCAAGGATGTGGAACTGAGGCCACGCTGATAAGTGGACAGGGTCTGAGTGGGACCACTTGGTAACTTGGTGGGCTTGAGGTCAGTACCGGGAGAGGTTTGTCCAGCATCAAGGGCAAGGATTTGGAACTGAGGTCACTCTGATCAGTGGACAGGGTCTGAGTGGGACCACTTGGTAACTTGGTGGGTTTGAGGTCAGTACTGGGAGAGGTTTGTCCATCACCCAGGGCAAGGATGCAGAACTGCATGTAGATAGCCAATCGCTTCCTGATTGCCTATATATTGCATGCCCTACCCCCATTCTCTGTCCCCTTGCCATGGCTGCCCATGGTTGCCATTGGGTGTGAACTGCATGTAGATAGCCAATCGCTTGCTTTTGCGTGACTTGAAGGTAGTTGCACATGCATGGTATGGTGGAGGTGAAGAGTGGGTGTGTTGGAGCACAGCTTGCCAGCAGTAGTTTATCAGTCACTGACCTGAAACATGCGCCCCCCCCCCACCACCACTGTGCCCAGGGCAGCTTCTCCTCTTGTCCCGGTCCTGCTTGGGGTGGACTGTAGGGAGGGCTAACCCACAGAGAACCAGGACTGACATGTTGGTAAGTATACAACCGTACATCAAAGTGTTTGGTTTACAGGACAGGCGCAGCTACATATTTTGCCTACCATGACCTTGTCCTGCATAGCAGATGGTCTCCTCCAGAGCTGCAGGTGTTCGTTAATCAAGCAAAAAAAAAAAAAGATTCAGGTAATCGGCTCGGGACTTCGGCCCGAAAGCTGCCGGCATTTATTCCGGCTACAAATATTTACATTATTCTAACATAACCCGGGACTCTGCTTCTCCTCCCAGAGCTGCGCATCCCAATAACGTTAATTGAAATCAACTCGTAATGAATTCATCATCTTTAAATTCAATTAAAATATTGAGCTGAGCTAGGAACGCACATGAATAATTCATCAGCATTGCAGCTGTGGAAACGCATCGTTATACCTGCATCTAGGTGACACGCAGCGCTCCGCCATCTTGTTGGTTGTCCAGATAGTCACTCATTGCTATTCCAGTTGATTCTAAATTTTTAATTGAGTTACATTCAGACCAAATTTCATGAACTTAGATGGACCTATTTTTGTAATTTTTGGATTTCCAAAAAACTTCTTGTAGATTGGGATCAAAGTTGTCTCTGAAGGCCATTGCCGCCTTTTATCTTCTGCTGCTGCTGGTCCCCGACCTTAGCTTGACTGCCGGTGTCACCGGGTCCCCCCTTTTCTGTCTTCGTAGCCTTGGTGGAATTTTTTTGTCTCCACCATCTTATCTGGTTGGTCTGTCAGGTGCTTCCAAAACGTTTTGTATCATTGCTCTGTTATACAAACATGGATGGAAGGTTGTGAATTTCTAAAAACTTTGGCCAGACCTCGACTGATCAAACTTTTTAGAAGTTTGGTTTGGGCTTTTTGTGCTATTGCTGCACTGGGGCACCACAGAGACATGGGGCACAGGGTGTCTTGGATATATTACCGGCATCTACTTCACCAAACATTGTATGGGCAGAAACAACTCCCCTCCCCCCAAAAAAAGGACATAACACTGGGGCATCCTGGCATTCTGTATAATACAGGGGCGGACTGACCATTTGGGGTCAGTAGGGGGCCCCATGAGAAGCCCCTGGTACCTTTTTCATAGGCTTTTTTGAGTTTGGGCAAGGACACAGGGGCCCCATGATCCCCTATTGCCCAAGGGTCCCATGAGTTGTCAGTCCGCCCCTGGTATAATACATTCCTATCCATATAGGAAGGAGTTAAGTGTAGGCAACAAAAGGCAGCTTGGCAGATGACTAACCTATCATCAATAAGGCCCTGTTCACACTCAGTTTTCCAATGTGAAATCAATGTTTTTGATGGTGTCCGTTCACATCAATGCAATGCTAGTGCAACTTTGGGGAATGTGCATGTGCTACTTTGGTGCGGTGCAGTGCAAGTTTGTGCCCATAGACTGCAATGGAATAGCAGCAAAAAACGCAAGTACGTGCATTTTTTGGTGCATTTTTGCCCGTAATTTGTGTAGGTTGTTAGCATCCTAACAACCAGTGACTCAACCCTGCTGTTAGCAGCAGGGAAGAGTAATTGGTTGTTAAAAAGCCAGCATTAAAAAAGAAAAACAATATGGGGGTTCCCACCAATCCTTATCAGGCCCTTCAGGTCTGGTAGTAGTTTTAATGGGAACTGCACACCAAATAGAAAAAAATGCCATGCCTTCCCCCTCCCCCCTCCCCCCTCCCCAAAAAAAAATCCATACTCGACTCTTATCCAAGTATGTATCCTGGCAGGCCGGAAAAGAGGGAAATGAGTGTGCTTCCCGCCCCACTTCCTAACCCATACTAGGTCACATGCCCTCAACATGTGGGTGGCACTTTGCTGGGTAAGGGGGGAGGGGTTAGAAGGAAGACCCCAAAGCACCTTGTCCCCATGTTGAGGAGGACCTCTTTCCCACAACCCTGGCCCAGTCATTGTGGGTGTGTGCGGTACGCTATTGGAATCTAGAAGATCGCATCCACCACCCATGTGAATGAACAAGGGGTACATGGTACCCCTAAAATAATCCAATGAAATAGCTCCACGCCATGATGAGTGCCATCCGCCAACATGTCCGCTCCAGTTGCTTGGCTGCCGCTAAATGACATCGCCGCTTCCCCCATTACCAAGTAAATTAGGTGGGAAGGGTCACTTAGTGGCAGGTGACCCTGACCCTTTTTTTCACCTAGTGGTGGGGTAAGCGATGACAGGTTCAAAGCGACAGTGTGTGATCCCACCCCTTGTGACATCATTGGTCAATGACATCACAAGGGGCAAGAGTCACCTGCCAGCGCTAATCTCCTGACGAATGGCAGTGCCACTTCCCACCCCCGAAACAAACAAATGTCAATGACTTCATTGGTCAATGACCCTGCCCCTTGGTTTACTTAGCAGTGGGGCAAGTGGAATGGTCAATCAGCGGGGGGCAAGATCTGGTGTGTCTGCGGAACAAAGACAGAAGAAAACAAATATGGCTTCTCTATGCACAAAAGTACAGTCAAGGTCTTGAAAACATCATCACTAGTTTAAGATTTACACTAAGGCAAAATAAAAACTATCACACTCTTAAAAAAACAAAAAACAAAAAAATAGGTCTGGCATTTCCCTTTAAGTCTCCACCAAGTTCTAGAAGAACTTCTGGTAACTTTGCAGCGGTGTGCCGTTGTTCGCGCTGTAATGAGCATCTATAATCATCCCGAGGATTAAATGGAATATGCAAATGTGGAAGCACATTGCCAAGCAACACCTGCAGGGTCGTTTGCTCCAGATTACTACGGGTGTCTGTTTTATGCGGAGAAATCTTAAACCTGCATCCATTTTTAACTGACACTTTTTTAATATATAACTTTCTATTTTGGACTGAGAAGGAAAACACAGCTGTGTGAATAATGTCGGTACGAGTGGCAGGAAAAGAAAAAAAAAAAAGTTGGGAAGAAAGTTGAACACTTACTGGGTGAGCTGTTTTCTTAGAGTGGCATAGTTTAATATGGAGGTCATGTTCTCCTGGATCTGGTTTGGTCAGAACCTCTTGGAGATATAGAAGGGCCCGGAGCAAATCTCTGCACTCCCCAACCACTTTGTAAGACGAGGATTTCATATTTTAGGTTATCTGAAGTAAAACTAAAGTTTGAAGATGGAAGAATAGAGCAAGCTACCAACTTCCAATATCTTGGAAAATGGATCAATGAGATCCCGACTAAACAAGGCCAAAGCCAAAGCTTCTGGAGGCGTAAGAGATTATGAGGAACAACCTCCGACAAACACAAGGGTGGTCTTTTCTTCACAATGTCTCTAATAAAGATGTTTTGAACTGTGGTATTACATATGGGTCTTGAAAATCAGCTGGATGGACATGGTCATCAATGAAGAGGTGCTGCAAAAAGTCCATCAAGCAAAACCACATCTTTTGGAAGGAATATTGCTGGGAAATGCCTATTGTTTACCTTATTACTACTTGACTGGAGACAAGTTATTCAAGATTGTGTTGGAGAACAAGGTAAAGAATGGGGAAGGGAGAAGGAAAGATCATGGTGGATATGCCACATCCAGGAAAGGACAAGCAGCCATGATGTAAAACAAATGCTTTAAAAATGGAAGAATAGAGCAAGTAACTAACTTCCAATATCTTGGAAAATGGATCAATGAGATCCCGAAGAACCAAGGCCAAAGCCAAAGCTTCTGGAGGCGTAAGAGATTATGAGGAACAACCTCCGACAAACACAAGGGTGGTCTTTTCTTCACAATGTCTCCAATAAAGATGTTTTGAACTGTGGTATTACATATGGGTCTTGAAAATCAGCTGGATGGACATGGTCATCAATGAAGAGGTGCTGCAAAAAGTCCATCAAGCAAAACCACATCTTTTGGAAGGAATATTGCTGGGAAATGCCTATTGTTTACCTTATTACTACTTGACTGGAGACAAGTTATTCAAGATTGTGTTGGAGAACAAGGTAAAGAATGGGGAAGGGAGAAGGAAAGATCATGGTGGATATGCCACATCCAGGAAAGGACAAGCAGCCATGATGTAAAACAAATGCTTTAAAAATGGAAGAATAGAGCAAGTAACTAACTTCCAATATCTTGGAAAATGGATCAATGAGATCCCGAAGAACCAAGGCCAAAGCCAAAGCTTCTGGAGGCGTAAGAGATTATGAGGAACAACCTCCGACAAACACAAGGGTGGTCTTTTCTTCACAATGTCTCCAATAAAGATGTTTTGAACTGTGGTATTACATATGGGTCTTGAAAATCAGCTGGATGGACATGGTCATCAATGAAGAGGTGCTGCAAAAAGTCCATCAAGCAAAACCACATCTTTTGGAAGGAATATTGCTGGGAAATGCCTATTGTTTACCTTATTACTACTTGACTGGAGACAAGTTATTCAAGATTGTGTTGGAGAACAAGGTAAAGAATGGGGAAGGGAGAAGGAAAGATCATGGTGGATATGCCACATCCAGGAAAGGACAAGCAGCCATGATGTAAAACAAATGCTTTAAAAATGGAAGAATAGAGCAAGTAACTAACTTCCAATATCTTGGAAAATGGATCAATGAGATCCCGAAGAACCAAGGCCAAAGCCAAAGCTTCTGGAGGCGTAAGAGATTATGAGGAACAACCTCCGACAAACGCAAGGGTGGTCTTTTCTTCACAATGTCTCCAATAAAGATGTTTTGAACTGTGGTATTACATATGGGTCTTGAAAATCAGCTGGATTGACATGGTCATGAATGAAGAGGTGCTGCAAAGAGTCCATCAAGCAAAACCACATCTTTTGGAAGGAATATTGCTGGGAAATGCCTATTGTTTACCTTATTACTACTTGACTGGAGACAAGTTATTCAAGATTGTGTTGGAGACTAAGGTAAAGAATGGGGAAGGAAGAAGAGAAGATCATGGTGGATATGCTGACATCCAGGAAAGGACAAGCAGTCATGATGTAAAACAAATGCTTTAAAAATGGAAGAATAGAGAAGAAGTAACTAACTTCCAACATCTTGGGAAATGGATCAATGAAATCTTGAAGAACATTGTTAATGGAATCACCAGGGCCAAAGCCAAAGCTTCTGGAGTCTCAAGAAAATACGAGGAACAATTTCCCTTCATGCACAGAGAAGATTGTTACAAACACAAGTCTGGTCTTTTCATCACAATGTCTCTAATGAAGACGTTTTGAACTGCAGTGCTACTGAAGGATCTTAAAAATCAGCTAGTTGGACGTGGTCACCATGGAAAAGGTGCTACAAAAAGTCAATCAAGCAAAACCATGTCTGTTGGAAGGAATATCCAAGGGAAATGCCAGTTTTTTTTTACCTTACTACTACTTTACTGGAGAGGAGATATTCAAGATTGTGTTAGAAAACAAGGTAAGGAACTGTGAAGGTAGACGAACAATGTGGTGGGTGGATGACATTCAGGAAAGGTCAAGCAACCATGATGTAATACTACTGCTTGGAAATGGAAGAGAGCAGGTAACCAACTTCCAATATCTTGGTATATGGTTCAATGAAAACCTAAAATTGCCAAGGCCACAGCCAAAGCTTCTGAAGATTCAACAGATTATGTGGCACAATTTCCCTCTACGCACAAAAATATTTCTACAAACGCAAACCTGGCCTTTTCATCACAATGTCTCTAATAAATACTTTTTGAACTGCGGTGCTACATGAGGATCAGCTGGATGGACATGGTCACCAATGAAGGTGCTGCAAAAAGTCCATTAAGCAAAACCACGTTTGTTGGAAGGAATATTGAAAGGAAATGGCATTTTTCTACCTTATTTATACCGGGAGAAGAGCTATTCAAGATTGTGTTAGAGCACAAGGTAAAGAACCGGAAAGGAAGAACATAGTGGATTGATGACTTACAGGAAAGGTCAAGCAGCCACGAAGTAAAACTAATGCTTTAAATGGAAAAATAAAGTACCAAACTTCAAATATCATGAAATATAGTGCAATGAAAACCTGAAGAACAATGTTGATGAAGTTGCCAAGGTCAAAGCCTTCTGGAGACTCAGGAGATTATGAGGAACAATTTCCCTCAATGCACAAAGAGAAGATGGCTACAAATGCAAGTCTTGTCTTTTTGTCACAAGGTCTCTAATAGAGAAGCAGGGGCGGACTGACAACTCATGGGGCCCCCGGGCAATAAGGGATCATGGGGCCCCTATGTCCTTGTCCAAACTAAAAAAAAGCCTATGAAAAAGGTACCAGGGGCATCTCATGGGGCCCCCTACTGACCCCGGGCCCTCGGGCAGTGCCCGAGTTTCCAAATGGTCAGTAAAGGCCTGTAGTGAAGTTTTTGAACTGTGCTGCTAAATAAGGATCTTGAAAATCAGCTGGACAGACATGAGGTGCTGCAAAATGTCCATCAAGCAAAACCATGTCTGTTGGAAGGAAATTCCAATTTTTGTTTAATTATATTATATTGAAGGGAAATTCCACTTTTTTACCATATTATATAGAAGGGAAATGCCATTTTCTTTTTTAACCTTAGTACTACTTGACTGTAAAGGAGCTATTCAGGATTGTGTTACAGAACTTGTAAAGGACAGGAAAGAGAGAAGAACGTGGTGGAGGGAAAGAGGGAAGAGCATGGTGGGGGAAAGGGAGAAGAGCATGGTGGGGGAAAGGGAGAAGAACGTGGTGGAGGGAAAGGGAGAAGAACATGGTGGAAGGAAAGGGAGAAGAACATGGTGGGAGGGCAATGGAGAAGAATGTGGTAGAGAGAAAGGGAGAAGAATGTGATGGAGGGAAAGGGAGAAGAACGTGGTGGAGGGAAAGGGAGAAGAATGTGGTAGAGGGAAAGGGAGAAGAACGTGATGGAGGGAAAGGGAGAAGAACGTGATGGAGGGAAAGGGAGAAGAACATGGTGGAGGGAAAGGGAGAAGAGCGTGGTGGAGGGAAAGGGAGATGAATGTGGTGGAGATAAAGGGAGAAGAACGTGATGGAGATAAAGGGAGAAGAACGTGATGGAGGGAAAGGGAGAAGAACATGGTGGAGAGAAATGGAATTTTTATAACTTATTTTTACATTACGGGAGAAGAGCTAGTCAAAATTGTGTCAGAGAAGGAGGTAAAGAACAGAAAAGGAAGAAAAAGAACATGGTGGATTGTTGATTTACAGGAAAGGTCAAGCAGCCATGATGTAAACCCCCAAAAAAGAAGTTGTGAACAGCGGTGCTACTGGAGGATCTTGAAAATCAGTTAGCCGGTTGTGGTCACAAATGAAGAGGTACTACAAAAAGTCCATCAAGCAAAACCATATCTGGTGGAAGGAATATTGAAGGAAAATGCCATTTTTTTTACATTTGTACTACTTGACTGGTAAGGAGATATTCAAGATTGTGGAAAAGCAGCCATGATGTAGAACTAATACTTGAAACTGGAAGAATAGAGCAACTAACCAAATTCCAATACCTTAGGATATGGTTTGATGAAAACCTGAAGAACGACATTGATGAAATTGCCAAGTCCAAAGCCAACGCTTCTGGAGACTTCATAGATTATGAGGAACAACCTCTCTCCACACACAAAGAGAAGATTGCTACAAATGTAAGTCTGGCCTTTGCATCACAATGCCTTGAATAAAGAAGTTTTGAACTGCGATGCTACTGGAGGATCTTGAAAATCAGCTAGCCGGACTTGGTCACAAATGAAGAGGCACTACAAAAAGTCCGTCAAGCAAAACCATATCTGGTGGAAGGAATATTGAAGGAAAATGCCTTTTTTTTTTAACCTTTGTACTACTTGACTGGGCAGAAGATATTCAAGATTGCGGAAAAAGCAGCCATGATGTAGAACTAATACTTGAAAATGGAAGAATAGAGCAAGTAACCACATTCCAATATCTTGGTCTATGGTTTGATGAAAACCTGAAGAACGACATTGATGAAATTGCCAAGTCCAAAGCCAACGCTTCTGGAGACTTCATAGATTATGAGGAACAACCTCCCGCCACGCACAAAGAGACGATTGCTACAAATGTAAGTCTGGCCTTTTCCTCACAATGCCCTGAATAAAGAAGTTTTGAACTTCCATGCTACTGGAGGATCTTGAAAATGTGCTGGACAGACATGTCCATCAATGAAGAGGTGCTGCAAAGAGTCCATCAAGCAAAACCACGTCTGTTGGAAGGAATATTGAAGAGAAATGGCATTTTTTTTTTTGCAGACAAGGCTGTTCTCTACGCTGTACAGTGCAGACTGCAGACAGGTTGAATCTAAACAAGGCCATGTTTTAAACTGGCCTGGGATTTCGCGGGGCTCTAATCGGCAGCAATGAGAGGAAAGACCTGAAGCAGCTTTAACAATGATGGAGTGTTGAGCATTCAGCGATCAATGAGGAGTCATTGGTGATCACTGCAACAATTTATCGCTTCTGACTCTAATGCTCGCCCGGTAATTTGGCTTTATAAATAAATCACAATACTGATTTTATATTCAACAGACAGCCGCTGCGAGGACCAGCCCCAGTCACTTCTTCTAATCACCCGGATAAAATTACATACCAGGTTTTGGGAATTTTTTTTTTTTAAAGTTTCAATTTAGTTGTGCAAGTTCCTCTCCAGGACTGAAATGGCTTACTCTGATTTCACTGCACACTGGGAGCTTCTCATTTCCTGGCTGGAAGATGTCCAGCATCATCTAGCTTTTTCCTCTCCATCCTGACTGTCCCTGACCTCCTCCTCCATTTCATTCATTGGATTTCGGTTCTTTCCAGGGGTGGACTGACCATTTGGAAACTCAGGCACTGCCTGAAGGCCTAGGATCAGTAGGGGGCCCCATGAGATGCCCCTGGTACCTTTTTCATAGGCTTTTTTTGCGTTTGGGCAAGGACACAGGGGCCCCATGATCCCTTATTGCCCGGGGGCCCCATGAGTTGTCAGTCCGCCCCTGGTTCTTTTATTCATGGAGACTCAGCATCACAAGCAAGCATTTCCTAGGGGGAAGGGGGGGGGGGGGAAGCATGAGCAAATGAAGTCTTTCTAGGAAAGCCAACTCCTCCAGACTGACCCATTTTTTTTTTTAATCCATGGTGGTGCACCAAACTAAAACACCTAAGTGCACAAAAGAACATGCATGTAAATACACACACACACAAAAAGTTAACTTAAGGGGGTGTCTCTTGTCCAAGCCCTGGAGTAGGACCTTACCCTGAACCCCCGGGGCATGAGGTTCCTGACATGGGCAATGTTCCAACGTGGTCTTCAAAAAACCTGGTGGACCCCTTTCCTCATGGTCAGCTGAAGCTGGCCAACAAGTACTGGATTAGGGGCTCTCCCAAAGAGAAGCCCCACCCCCCAGTTCAGGGAACGAAGGAAACTAATGGCTACACATCCTCCTCCTAGACTTCAGGGTAGACCCGAGGACCCACACCCTCCATCCAGTAAAAGAAGCACAGTCAAAAGTGCAAAGTGTCAAACGTGAGAGAAAATAAATTCCGTAGATAGTGCCTTGGCATGTGCACTGGCTAGGCCTTGTAGCTAAAAATAATTGCCAAAAGTCCTATCCCAAAGTGGTTGAGTGCCACGGCCTTGTGGTCGTTCTTACGTGGGGTTTCCATGCCTACATGGTACAAAGAGCACTCCTGAGGCAATCAACTCCCACTGCAGATTTTCTGCCTTCCCAGCCAATGGCCAGACAAGGAAGACCTATTCCAATCAGGAGTTACTGGGCCCCCTCTCAGTCTTCCTGGGGAGAATTACTCCCGTGTTCTACATCCCCCGGATGCCCCGATTTCTATTCTAGCCAGGATCAGCCTTGAGAGCCCTCATCATACCAGAAGGGATACTATCCAGCCATCCATTCCTACCAAAAGGCCAGAATGATGGCACAGCGCCTCTACTGGACACTGAGAAGAACAGATTTTTTTTTTTTTTAAGTCCGCGAACTTGCAAAAACAGAAAAACCCGTAAGTGTTCACAAAAAGTGCAGAACACCACACAAAAAAAGTGCACTTAGGGGTGTGCTTTGTCCATCCCCGAAGGGGATGGATCTCTACCCTGATCCTCCGGGGCACGAAGCTCCTCACAGGGACAAGGTTCCCATGTGGTCCACCTAGCCAAAAGGCCTGGCGGACCACCGTTCCTTGTGGCCAGCCGAAGCCAGCCACCAAGTACTTGGTAAGGGGGCTCTCCCGAAGAGAAAACCCCCTAGGGACAGGGGAGGAAGGAACCAAAAGGCCACACATCCTCCCCCTAGACTTCAGGGTAGGCCCGAGGACCCTCACCCTACCATCCTGTGAAAAAGAAAACACACACAAAAGTGAAAAGTGACAAACGTGAGGAGAAAGTAAATTAAATAAATAAGTGGCCGTGCAGATTGTGCCCTGGCCAGGTCCTGGGGCCCGTAGCAAAAATTGCCCAGAACTTAGCCAAAAGGCCCGGCCCTAAAAGGCGCAGTGCAGGAAAAGTGTAGAATTAGTGACCATGTGCCTTTTCACACATTGGGGTCCCACACCCAAGTGTTACTAAGAGCACCCCTGAGGCGACCACTCTCAGGGGGCACTGGTTTGCAGACTTTCTGCCTCCCCGACCCCTGGCCAGACAAGGTAGATCCATTCAAACCAGGAGGAACTGGGCCCCTCCGGTTTTCCAGGGGGAATTACTTCCAGGCCTGTGGGCACCTCAGTTTCTGTTCCAGCCTGTACTAACCATCAGGACCCCCATCCTACCAGCAGGGGTACTATACAACCAGTCATCCCCGCAAGCAGGAATGATGGTGGAGCGCCCCTACTGGACACTGAGAAGAACAGATACTACACTAGACTGGAGCCAAAAGGCCGAGGAGCACCATCCACCCATCAAGGCATTTGCATGACTCCTCCCAGAATCAGCCCACAGCCTGCATTGGGAGTAACACTTTTTGGTAGTATGGAGCTGCTCATGGCTACACAGACAGGTCACACCAGCCAATAGGAACATGCAGGGGGACAGCCTTTGCTAAATCCTAGAATATGCCTAGGCACTCTGTATATCTCTGGCCATGGAGGAGTTAAAGCTGAAATTTAGGCTGCTTATCTTCCTGGTTCCCCCTCCCCCTCATCAACATGCTAATGACAACTTATATAATGATATTTTTTTTTTTCACTGGGTCTCTGTGCTTCTTTATGCTATGGAGGCAGACCATGGCTAGTGTGAGCTGTACATTGCTTCCTGAAAACATCATAGCACCCTACCTCAGTACTCCTTCAGAGACCCCTCAGCCCTGAATCAAGCAAAGGGCTGGCTCTTAGGAGGAGTTATGCAAATATCAAAAAATGCCTGATCTGGAGGAGTGGGTGTTCCTAGGCATTCAGACCACCCTAGGTGACGTCCACATGTGATGCTCAACCTTTGTGATGGAAAGAACTGAAATCCAAAAAATGAAAGGGGTGGGGCCAGGAACAGTCAGGCTGGGGAGAATAGAGTGAGATGATACTGGAGGTCCTCCAGCCAGGAAATGAGGCGGAGCTCTATCTGACTGGCTGCAGCTCCCAGTGTGCAGTGAAATCCGAGTAAGCCATTTCAGTTCAGGGGAGGAGCCGGTACACCTGTGCAAGACTGAAGGGGAGGAGCTGGTACACCTGCGCAAGACTGAAGGGGAGGAGCCGGTACACCTGTGCAAGACTGAAGGGGAGGAGCCGGTACACCTGTGCAAGATTGAAGGGGAGGAGCCGGTACAACTGTGCAAGACTGATGGGGAGGCGCACTATTCCTCCCACTGACACCGATGGTGGGGCAGTGGGAGGAATAGTGGTGACATTGGTGTCAGTGGGAGGAATAGTGTCCCATCATTGGTGTCGGTGGGAGGAATAGTGCCCCATCATTGGTATCAGTGGGGGAATAGTACCCCATCATTGGTGTCGGTGGGAGGAATAGTGCCCCATCATTGGTGTCAGTGGGGGAATAGTGCCCCATCATTGGTGTCAGTGGGGGAATAGTGCCCCGTCGTTGGTGTCAGTGGAGGAATAGTGCCCCGTCATTGGTTTCAGTGGGGGAATAGTGCCCCGTCATTGGTGTCAGTGGGAGGAATAGTGCCCCATCATTGGTGTCGGTGGGAGGAATAGTGCCCCATCATTGGTGTCGGTGGGAGGAATAGTGCCCCATCATTGGTGTCGGTGGGAGGAATAGTGCCCCATCATTGGTGTCGGTGGGAGGAATAGTGCCCCATCATTGGTGTCGGTGGGAGGAATAGTGCCCCATCATTGGTGTCGGTGGGAGGAATAGTGCCTCATCATTGGTATCGGTGGGAGGAATAGTGCCCCATCGTTGGTGTCAGTGGGAGGAATAGTGCCCCATCATTGGTGTCAGTGGGAGGAATAGTGCCCCATCATTGGTGTCAGTGGGAGGAATAGTGCCCCATCCTTTGTGTCAGTGGGAGGAATAGTGCCCTATCATTGGTATCAGTGGGAGGAATAGTGCCCCATCATTGGTGTCAGTGGGGGAATAGTGCCCCATCATTGGTATCGGTGGGAGAAATAGTGCCCCATCATTGGTGTCAGTGGGATGAATAGTGCCCCATTATTGGTGTCAGTGGGAGGAATAGTGCCCCATCATTGGTATCAGTGGGAGGAATAGTGCCCCATCATTGGTGTCAGTGGGAGGAATAGTGCCCCATCATTGGTGTCAGTGGGAGGAATAGTGCCCCATCATTGGTGTCAGTGGGAGGAATGGTGCCCCATCGTTGGTGTCAGTGGAAGGAATGGTGCCCCATCATTGGTGTCAGTGGGAGGAATGGTGCCCCATCATTGGTGTCAGTGGGAGGAATGGTGCCCCATCATTGGTGTCAGTGGGAGGAATAGTGCCCCATCGTTGGTGTCAGTGGGAGGAATAGTGCCCCAAGGGCCGTATACAGGCTAACAAAGGGCTGCAGTTTGGAGAGCACGGATCTAGATCATGCATGCTGGGGGCCCCAAGGATAGAAAGTATTTCATGTATTTTTATGTTATTTGAACTCGGCGGACGTGTCTTTATTGATCCTGAGATACTATGTAGTTATATGTAACGGTTTGCAACAGAAGGGAAGGCTGGAGGATTACATTCAAAGACAAATGAGAACGTTGTCATGAAATCAGAGCGCTGATCCCTACTCCTGTCTGGTCCCGCCGATCGTTCACGACCTTCTTGCACACCACCTGGCGCCAGAAATGACGTGTGCGGCCCGGCCAGTCTCTGTCTATGAAGCCGGGACAGGAGAAGACATATTGGAGGGGTTCAGAGTTGGACCAGCCGCCCCCCACCCTGTAATGAAACGCTCCTTTTATATTGATCCGGCCGGCCGTGCAGGAGGGACGCTCCCCGAAAATCATTTCCTTCCCTTCCAGAGACAGTGTGCGGCTAATGATCGCCCCGACAGCCCGGCCAAGGAGGCCGCTGCTTAAAGATTTCATTCACATAATTGATGACATGGGAAATTGGTTCGCTCTCAATTTGCCCCGCAGCTCCTCTCCAACCGCACTGCGCTCTTTTTTTTTCTATTTTTGGTGGATAAAGGAGAGAGAATATCGGTTGGGGAGAGGAAAAAAAATCTTCAAAGTCTTAGCTGAGAATGGAGTAATTGATTGAATAGGGAGAGGATTAGCAGAGATTTGTTAGGAACACCGTAGCTGGGAGGAAGGAAGAGATTTGTAAGACGCCACTTTTCTGCGCTGTCAGATCCCGCCAACCCGAGCGCGATTGTTTCACTGTTGTACTAATTAGGAGAAGTCAGTTAATGGGACATTTCTGTAAACACTCATTAGCCCCGTGATATATATCCAGAAGATTATACTGTGTGTGTGTGTATATATATATATATATACACTGTACATACATACACACACATATATACATACATACACACACATATATATATATATATACACTGTACATACATACACACACATATATACATACATATACAGTCAGGTCCATAAATATTGGGACATGGACACAATTCTAACATTTTTGGCTCTATACACCACCACAATGGATTTGAAATGAAACGAACAAGATGTGCTTTAACTGCAGACTGTCAGCTCTAATTTGAGTGTATTTACATCCAAATCAGGTGAACGGTGTAGGAATTACAACAGTTTGCATATGTGCCTCCCACTTGTTAAGGGACCAAAAGTAATGGGACAATTGACTTCTCAGCTGTTCCATGGCCAGGTGTGTGTTATTCCCTCATTATCCCAATTACAATGAGCAGATAAAAGGTCCAGAGTTCATTTCAAGTGTGCTATTTGCATTTGGAATCTGTTGCTGTCAACTCTCAAGATGAGATCCAAAGAGCTGTCACTATCAATGAAGCCATCATTAGGCTGAAAAAACAAAACAAACCCATCAGAGAGATAGCAAAAACATTAGGCGTGGCCAAAACAACTGTTTGGAACATTCTTAAAAAGAAGGAACGCACCGGTGAGCTCAGCAACACCAAAAGACCCGGAAGACCACGGAAAACAACTGTGGTGGATGAGCGAAGAATTCTTTGCCTGGTGAAGAAAACACCCTTCACAACAGTTGGCCAGATCAAGAACACTCTCCAGGAGGTAGGTGTATGTGTGTCAAAGTCACCAATCAAGAGAAGACTTCACCAGAGTGAATACAGAGGGTTCACCACAAGATGGAAACCATTGGTGAGCCTCAAAAACAGGAAGGCCAGATTAGAGTTTGCCAAACGACATGTAAAAAAGCCTTCACAGTTCTGGAACAACATCCTATGGACAGATGAGACCGACATCAACTTGTACCAGAGTGATGGGAAGAGAAGAGTATGGAGAAGGAACTGCTCATGATCCTCAGCATACCACCTCATCAGTGATCATGGTGGTGGTAGTGTCATGGCGTGGGCATGTATGGCTGCCAATGGAACTGCTTCTCTTGTATTTATTGATGATGTGACTGCTGACAGAAGCAGCCGGATGAATTGTGAAGTGTTTCGGGAATATTATCGGCTCATATTCAGCCAAATGCTTCACAACTCATTGGACGCTTCACAGTGCAGATGGACAATGACCCAAAGCAGACTGCAAAAGCAACCAAAGAGTTTTTTAAGGGAAAGAAGTGGAATGTTCTGCAATGGCCAAGTCAATCACCTGACCTGAATCCGATTGAGCATTTCACTTGCTGAAGACAAAACTGAAGGGAAAATGCCCCAAGAACAAGCAGGAACTGAAGACAGTTGCAGTAGAGGCCTGGCAGAGCATCACCAGGGATGAAACCCAGCGTCTGGTGATGTCTATGCGTTCCACACTTCAGGCTGTCATTGACTGCAAAGGATTTGCAACCAAGTATTAAAAAGTGAAAGTTTGATTTATGATTATTATTCTGTCCCATTACTTTTGGTCCCTTAACAAGTGGGAGGCACATATGCAAACTGTTGTAATTCCTACACTGTTCACCTGATTTGGACGTAAATACCCTCAAATTAAAGCTGACAGTCTGCAGTTAAAGCACATCTTGTTCCTTTCATTTCAAATCCATTGTGGTGGTGTATAGAGCCAAAAATGTTAGAATTGTGTCGATGTCCCAATATTTATGGACCTGACTGTATACACACACATATACAGTACATACATATACACACACACACATATATACATACATATACATACACATATATATATATATATGTACTCACAGAACTTACCTAGAGGGCAGCGATATGGCGCACAGTGTGCACACCGTGTCATAGTGTGGGTGTGGCCAAATTTTAATAACAGTATGCAATTCTTTAATGGGCATTTTTAACCTCTGAACCCCACCATCCAGAACTCACCAGTGCACCCCATCATTCAGAACTATCCTCTGCATCCAGAACTCACCTGTGCACTACATTATTCAGAACTGCCCTCTGCACCCCACCATCAAGAACTATCCTCTGCACCCCACCATCATGAACTATCCTCTGCACCCCACCATCCAAAACTCACCGGTGCACTCCATCATTCAGAACTCGCCTGTACACCCCATTATCCACCTGTACACCTCATTATTCAGAACTCACCTGTACACCCCACCATCAAGAACTATCCTCTGCACCACATTATTCAGAACTCACCTTTGCACCACATTATCCAGAACTGCCCTCTGCACCCCACCATCAAGAACTATCCTCTGCACCCCACCATCCAGAACTCACCTGTGCACCCCATCATTCAAAACTGCCCTGTGCACCCCACCATCCAGAACTCCCCTGAACACCATCAAGAATTATCCTCTGCACCCCACCATCCAGAACTAACCTGTGCACCACATTTTTCAGAATTACCTTCTGGACCCCATCATCCAGAACTCCCCTGAACACCCCACCATCAAAAACTCACCTCTGCACCCCTCTCCACAATTGTTCACAGCTCACCTTTGCACCATCATCCACAACTCACCTGTGCCCCCACCTACAATTCTGCTCTGCACCACGTCCGCAACTCGCCACTGCACACCCAACCCGTCAATGACTCGCCTCTGCACACCCAACCCGTCCATGACTCGCCTCTGCACACCCAACCCGTCCATGACTCGCCTCTGCACACCCAACCCGTCCATGACTCACCACTGCTCACCCAACCCGTCCATGACTCGCCTCTGCACACCCAACCCGTCCATGACTCACCACTGCTCACCCAACCCGTCCATGACTCACCACTGCTCACCCAACCCATCCATGACTCACCACTGCTCACCCAACCCGTCCATGACTCGCCTCTACACACCCAACCCGTCCATGACTCTCCTCTACACACCCAACCCGTCCATGACTCACCACTGCTCACCCAACCCGTCCATGACTCACCACTGCTCACCCAACCCATCCATGACTCACCACTGCTCACCCAACCCGTCCATGACTCGCCTCTACACACCCAACCCGTCCATGACTCTCCTCTACACACCCAACCCGTCCATGACTCACCACTGCTCACCCAACCCGTCCATGACTCACCACGGCTCACCCAACCCGTCCATGACTCGCCTCTACACACCCAACCTGTCCATGACTCGCCACTGCTCAGACAACCCGTCCATGACTCGCCACTGCTCACCCAACCCGTCCGTGACTCGCCTCTGCACACCCAACCCGTCCATGACTCACCACTGCACACCCAACCCGTCCATGACTCGCCACTGCACACCCAACCCGTCCATGACTCACCACTGCTCACCCAACCCGTCCATGACTCGCCTCTACACACCCAACCCGTCCATGACTCGCCACTGCTCAGACAACCCGTCCATGACTCGCCACTGCTCACCAACCCGTCCGTGACTCGCCTCTGCACACCTAACCTGTCCATGACTTACCACTGCACACCCAACCCGTCCATGACTCGCCACTGCATACCCAACCCGTCCATGACTCGCCTCTGCACACCCAACCCATCCATGACTCGCCTCTGCACACCCAACCCGTCCATGACTCGCTGCTGCTCACCCAACCCGTCCATGACTCGCCTCTGCACACCCAACCCGTCCATGACTCACCACTGCACACCCAACCCGTCCGTGACTCGCCTCTGCACACCCAACCCGTCCGTGACTCGCCTCTGCACACCCAACCCGTCCATGACTCGCCTCTGCACACCCAACCCATCCATGACTCGCCTCTGCACACCCAACCCGTCCATGATTAGCCTCTGCACACCCAACCCGTCCATGATTAGTCTCTGCACACCCAACCCATCCACAGCACACCTCTGCACCTATGGCCATAGTTAACCCCGGTCCACAGCTCACCTTTGCACCCTTCTTCCACAGCTTGTCCCTGCATTCCATCCCACCCCCAAAATGGCTGACATTTTCTTCAGGCCTTTTCCACAGGTCCTTACTACTGCACCCTGCTCAGGTCTGACCTCTACATCCCCATAGCCCTCAACCTTTCACCCCCCGAATTGTTTTCCTCTGAAAAAGAACAAAAGCTCATCTTACCCACACAGTGCACTACGTTCACATGCATTTGCAGCTCTGACTCTCTCCATTGGCTAGCAGTGGGAGCTAGATCATCAGGTGTGTGTGGGGCATTCAGGTACCAGGTAGCAGCTCAACACAAGATGCCCACCGGCCCTCCCCCCCAGCTATGGACATGCTGTGCCCAGGCAACTGTCCCTCCCTTGTTCCTGCCCTGGGGAGGCAAAGAGGAATCTGTGGAAGCTGCCAGGAGAGGTGCGCTGTCACTGGTGAACACAGAAGACTAGTTTATCCAAGGATTTGACTATCTAATCAACCCGGACACTTAGGCTCCAATTCTGGGCAGTTGCCATGTAGGACCACCAAACAAACATTTTACATATTAAATCATTCCCTTACGAATTTGCACAAGTGGAACAAGAGACATTCATTTCTGCTATCTTGGAACATTTTCTCAGCTTGACTGACCTTTAGACTTCCAAAAACCTTATTCTAACACAAGGCTTAAAGCTCATTTAAAATTGTGGTTGGGGGTGTTAAAAATGTGACTCAACCGTGTATTTAACACCCCCCACTTAAGCTGCTAAGGCAGCAAACAGGGTTGTTCTCATTCCTCTGTTGTGAAGCTTTGCGCCCATAGCGAAAACTATCACACCTGGTGGGCTGTAATCCTGCCAAACGCAACCCATTCAAGCAACTGGGAACAGGCAACAAATTTCCGCATTAGTGTGCAATGCATGTCGTTGCAGCATTTACAGGGTTAAAATGCGGATCACTTCTCAGAGGTTCTGCGGTCTTGAAACGTATGTTATCCGTGTTCCACAACAAGGCATTCCAAGGATACAGAGGACAATTTGTTCTACTAACATCTTTCTGCAATATTATTGTGCAAGTCAGCCTGTTATTATTATTTCAGGTACTCAATTTACGGAGCACTTTACATACACTACATTACCAAAAGTATTGGGCCCGCCATCCCAATCATTGGATACAGTTGTTCCAATCCCCTCCATATCATGTGATTCAGGTGTTCCAATCCCCTCCAAATCATGTGATTCAGGTGTTCCAATCCCCTCCATGGACACAGGTGTATACAATCAAGCCCCTAGGCATGCAGACGGCTTCTACAAACATTGGTGAAAGAATGGGTCGCTCTCAGGAGCTCAGTGACTCTAAGCGTGGTCCCATGATAGGTGGCCACCTGGGCAATAAGTCCATCCGTGACATTTCCTGGCTACTAAATATTCCACGCTCAACTGTTAGTGGGATTATAACAAAGTGGAAGCCACTGGGAACAACAACCACTCAGCCACCAAGTGGTAGGTCACATGACAGGGCGGGGTCAGCGCATGCTGAAGCGCACAGAAGTCGCCAACTGTCTGCAGAGTCAATAGCTAAAGACCTCCAAACTTGGTGTGGCCTTCAGATGAGCCCAACAGCAGTGCGTAGAGAGCTTCATGGAATGGGTTTCCATGGCCGAGCAGCTGCATCCAAGCCTTCCATCACCAAGTGCAATGCAAAGCGTCGGATGCCGTGGTGTAAAGCACGCCGCCACTGGACTCTAGAGCAGAGGAGACGTGTTCTGTGAAGTGACCAATCACGCTTCTCTGTCTGGCAATCCAATGGACGTGTCTTGGTTTGGCGGTGGCCAGGAAAACGGTACTTGCCTGACTGCATTGTGCCAAGTGTAAAGTTTGGTGGAGGGGGGATTATGGTATGGGGGTGTTTTTCAGGGGTTGGGTTTGGCCCCCTAGTTCCAGTGAAGGGAGCTCTTAAGGTGACAATTTGCACAATTTCATGCTCCCAACTTTGTGGGAAGAGTTTGGGGATGGCCCCTTCCTGTTCCAACATGACTGCGCACCAGTGCACAAAGCAAGGTCCATAAAGACATGGAGGAGCCACTTTGGGGTGGAGGAACTTGACTGTCCTGCACAGAGTCCTGACCTCAACCCCATAGAACACCTTTGGGATGAATTAGAGCGGAGACTGCGAGCCAGGCCTCCTCCCCCGACATCAGTGCCTGACCTGACAAATGTGCTTCTGGAAGAATGGTCCAACCTTCCCATAGACACCCTCCTAAACCTTGTGGACGGCCTTCCCAGAAGAGTTGAAGCTGTTATAGCTGCAAAGGGTGGGGCCAACTCAATATTGAACCCTACGGACTAAGACTGGGGGGCCATTAAAGGTCATGTGTGTGGAAAGGGCGGGGCCAACTCAATATTGAACCCTACGGACTAAGACTGGGGGGCCAATGTGCATGGAAAGGCAGACGTCCCAATACTTTTGGCAATATAGTGTATGTATTATACATTCACATCAGTCTCTGCCCCCGAGGAGCGTACAATCTAAGGTCCCTAACTCACCTTCATACATGCACAAACTAGAGCCAATTTGGACAAGATCCAACTAACCTCCCAGTATGTCATTGGAGTGTGGGAAGAAACCAGAGTACCCGGAGGAAACCCACACAGGTAGTGCCGTAGTTGGGACTCGGACCTATGACCTTGTTACATAAAGAACCTCACATTAGCATATAAGCACATTATTTAATTCCCTAATTATTAAATAACATTCCTTTTTTGTCTTTAGTAACCTCCCCATGTTAAAGTACGAGTACACCTGGAAAATGTAAGGTCTACGCCAGGGGCGGACTGACAACTCATGGGGCCCCCGGGCAATAGAGGATCATGGGGCCCCTGTGTCCTCGCCCACACTCAAGTCACACCCAAAAAAGCCTATGAAAGGTACCAGGGACATCTCATGGGGCCCCCTACTGACCCCACGCAGTGCCCAAACCCCCCAATGGTCAGTCCGCCCCTGGTCTACACTTGATCTTTCCTGATGTCCTTATTACGCATTTGTTTGTCTTGGGCAGGATGGGAAAATCTTTTGCCGAAGGACAGCTTGTGACTGCCAGAACCCAAGCGTGGATCTGTTTTGCTGCCCGGAGTGCGATACCAGAGTGACCAGCCAATGTTTGGATCAAAACGGGCATAAAGTCTACCACAGTGGTGACAACTGGACGTACAGCTGCCAGCAGTGCCGATGCTTGGTATGTTATTCGGGCTCAAGAGTAAATTTAATTGATAATTACTTGGAGGGCTTTGTTACGGCATTCAAATGTTTACATGCTTCTTTTTCAGTACATCCAATGCATTACCTATAGAGATTTGTGAATTAGCCCTTAGAGGGAGCTGTCACTGGCTCAGCAATCAATGCAATGCCAACACTTCTACACTGTAGCGCTCAGGGATACTTGAGAAGCCCACCAGGTCATAAAATAAAGACCATCAAATTCATGTCAAAACAGGAATGGTCCACCAATGTTGCCTTGTAGAGGCCAATGGAGAGAGGGCTTCCCTTGCGGCTAAGTTCCAGACTCCCCTGAGAGTGGCCCAAAGTGGCACAGGTCGCCTGTAGGAGTGCTGGTTGGTGGTCCACTTAGAAGCATAGCTGGTGCACAGAGATAGGTCTGCAGACAGGAGGCGCCTGTGCGTGGTATGTAAGCCCTTCTGGGATTTAGATGTTTACTGGGTAGTCGGTTCAAGCCAAGGTCAGGTACCAGGTGGGATAGCCGAGGTCATACACAGAGGAGTCAGAGAGAGAGAGTATCCGTAAGCCAAGCTGAGGTCAGATCAGGGGTAACGCAGAGTAGACAGGTCCAGGAGCAAGCCGAGTCGGTATCAGGAAATCACAGGTCAGAGTCACAGGAACCAGGAACAGGGTATGGGGAGCTAGAGATCATCCAGCAACTTGAGGAAGTGATGAGCCTCCTTATAAAGGCCGCCTGGCAACAAACTGAGGCTGATGTGTACTTCTGCGGCCATGCAGAGTACTGGCAGAAATGCCAGATCTTCCAGGACTTCTGCTGTGGACAGAACCCTGACACCTCCTGAGATTGGGGAATTTTAAAAACATAAAGGGGCAAAGGCCTAGTGCATTGCCGTCATAATTTATTACATATAAAAACAAGTGAGTACATACAAAAGCCAAGGAATAAAAGTGTAGGACAAAAACTGGAAACCACAAGGATGATCCAAAAAAATAGAACTCACAGGGTCCTCACATGAATATTACTACCACTGATGAGTTTTGAGGGCCATACCCTTTTCTTCAGAGCAAAGCAGGGTATGCCCCTTGAAACACTTCAACGGAACTCACAGGGTCTTCATATGAATTCGACTCCCTCTCGTGCATTTTGAGGGGCATACCTTCTTCAGAGCAAAAGAGGGTATGCCCCTCGAAACACTTCAACGGAACTCACAGTGTCTTCATATGAATTTGACTCCCTCTGGTGCATTTTGAGGGGCATACCTTCTTCAGAGCAAAAGAGGGTATGCCCCTCGAAACACTTCAACGGAACTCACAGTGTCTTCATATGAATTTGACTCCCTCTGGTGCATTTTGAGGGGCATACCTTCTTCAGAGCAAAAGAGGGTATGCCCCTCGAAACACTTCAACGGAACTCACAGGGTCTTCATATGAATTTGACTCCCTCTGGTGCATTTTGAGGGGCATACCTTCTTCAGAGTAAAAGAGGGTATGCCCCTCGAAACACTTCAACGGAACTCACAGTGTCTTCATATGAATTTGACTCCCTCTGGTGCATTTTGAGGGGCATACCTTCTTCAGAGCAAAAGAGGGTATGCCCCTCGAAACACGTCAATAGAACTCACAGAGGCCTCACATGAATCAGACTACTGTCGACATGTTTTAAAGGGCATGACCTCTTCTTCAGAGCAACGGGGGGTATGACCCTCGAAACACTTCAATGGAACTTACAGGGTCATTATATGAATTAGACTACCTCTGGCGTGTTTCGTGCTTCATAGCAAAAAAGAGGGTATGCCCCTCAAAACACTTCAATGTAACTCACAGGGTCCTCACATGGCTCTGGTGAGTTTCGAGGGGCATACCCTCTTCAGAGCAAAAGAGGATGTGCCCCTCGAAACACATCAACAGAACTCACAGGGTCCTCACATGAATCAGACTACCGTTGATGCATCTCGAGGGGGAATACCTTCTTCTTCAGAGCAAAAGAGGCTATGCCCTTCAAAACATTTCAACGGAACTCACAGGGTCTACATATGAACTAGACTACCTCTGGCATATTGCGAGGAGCTTATGTTTTTCAGTGCAAAAGAGGGTGTGCCCCTCAAAACATGTCAATGGACCTCACAGAGTCCCACATGAATCACAGTACATACAAAAGCCAAGGAATAAAAGTGTAGGAAAAACCACAATGGTGATCCAAAAAAATAGAACTCACAGGGTCCTCATATGAATAAGACTACTGCTGATGCATTTTGAGGGGCATACCCTTTTCTTCAGGGTATGCCCCTTGAAACACCTCAATGGAACTCACAGGGTCTTCATATGAATTTGACTCCCTCTGGTGCATTTTGTGGGGCATACCTTCTTCAGAGCAAAAGAGGGTATGCCCCTCGAAACACGTCAATAGAACTCACAGGGTCCTCAAATGAATTAGATTGGCTCTGGTGAGTTTCGAGGGGCATACCCTCTTCAGAGCAAAAGAGGATGTGCCCCTCGAAACACGTCAACAGAACTCACAGGGTCCTCACATGAATCAGACTACCGTTGATGCATCTCGAGGGGGAATACCTTCTTCTTCAGAGCCAAAGAGGCTATACCCTTCAAAACATTTCAACGGAACTCACAGGGTCTACATATGAATTAGAAAAGGAGAGGAAGGCGCCTCTAAGTGCAGTATTGACAATTTATTTAGTAAACAATGGATAAATTGCACTTACAAGATAAATAGTTAAAAAGACTCATCGTGTGGTAATTAGATCCAGGTGGGACATCCAGCAGCAAACTGTCTATAGGATCAGGAAGTAGAGTCCAGGATGTGTCTGTGCATCAAAAATGAAGATAGGAGGTCTGAAGAAGGAGCCTATTGAGCATTCTCCGAAATGCATTACCGCCCCCTTCACCTCCTACATCTGACTCTGCTCTCCAAGCTTCATTTTGATGCACAGGCACATCCCGGACTCTACTTCCTGATCCTATAGACAGTTTGCTGCTGGACGGCTGGATGTCCCACCTGGATCTAATTACCACACGATGAGTCTTTTAACCATTTATCTTGTAAGTGCAATTTTTCCATTGTTTACTAAATAAATTGTCAATACGGCACTTAGAGGCGCATTCCTATCTTTTTCTTGTTGCTGCATTAGAGCCTTGCTTCCAGAAGAGCTCCCTCAGTGTTACTGCTCCCATCCATCCCTGATATCCATCCATCCCTGATATCCATCTGGCACCTTTATCCTGCAGCTACAGAGGTTGGGCTCCAACAAGCTCGCCATATATAATATACATTTTCTACATATGAATTAGACTACCTCTGGCATATTGCGAGGGGCTTACGTTCTTCAGTGCAAAAGAGGGTGTGCCACTCGAAACATGTCAACGGACCTCACAGAGTCCCACATGAGTCAGACTACTGTTGATGCGTTTCGAAGGGGCATGGCCTCTTCTTCAGAGCAAAACGCCCCTCGAAACGCATCAGCGGTTGTCTGATTCATGTGAGGAACCTTCAAGTTCAGTTGTTTGGACCACCATTGTGGTTTTTGGGTTTTGTATTATACTTTCATTCCTTGGCTTTTCTGAGTATGTACTCACTTGTTTTTATATTCAATAAATTACAGCAGTATTGCACTAGGCCTTGGCGCCCTTTGTTTGCCTATTCAGTGCAATTAGTCTCTCTCTTAACTGCTAAAGAAAGATACCAGCCACACAGGGAGTGCATGGACTTTAATGAGTTGGCCAACTCAAGACTTTCATTGTAGGAGGAAGCAGTACAGCAAAGCCATTGTGTAGTGCGGCAAAGTAGGAAGCAGCAACTGAGTATGTAATAAACAAAACTGGCTGTCCCAATATACACATTTTAAAATGATACAAAGTAACTGATTTTTTCACTATATATATATAATAAAAAAACTAAATTACCAACCACACTATCATGAGTCCCACCCTCAAGCCAGGGTACTAGGTGTCATCCTAGACTCCAATCTGTTCTTTCAGCCCCAGGTCCAATCACTGACAAAATCATGTAGACTCCACCTCTGCAACATCTCCAAGATACGCCTGTTCCTAACCTCAGAAACCCTCTCTGCCAATCCCTCCACTGGCCTCCACTCAGTGTCCTCCATCCCTCTCTGCCAATCCCTCCACTGGCCTCCACTCAGTGTCCTCCACCCCTCTCTGCCAATCCCTCCACTGGCCTCCACTCAGTGTCCTCCACCCCTCTCTGCCAATCCCTCCACTGGTCTCCACTCAGTGTCCTCCACCCCTCTCTGCCAATCCCTTCACTGGCCTCCACTCAGTGTCCTCCACCCCCCTCTGCCAATCCCTCCACTTGCTTCCACTCAGTGTCCTCCACCCCCCTCTGCCAATCCCTCCACTGGCCTCCACTCAGTGTCCTCCACCCCTCTCTGCCAATCCCTCCACTGGCCTCCAGTGTCCTCCACCCCCCTCTGCCAATCCCTCCACTGGCTTCCAATTGCCCAATGGATAAAATTCAAAACGCTAACACTGACATATAAAGCCGTTCATAATACTGCCCCAAATTACATCACCAATCTTGTCTCCAAATATCACCAAAACCGTCCTCTCCGCTCCTCCCAAGACCTCCTACTCTCTAGCTCCCTTGTCTCCTCCTCCCATGCTCGTCTCCAGGACTGCTCCAGGGCTTCCCCCATCCTCTGGAACTCCCTACCCCAATCCATCAGACTATCACCTACTCTGCTCACTTTTAGGTGCACTCTGAAAATCCATCTCTTCAGGGAAATTTACCCCGATCCCAACTAATACTGGAATCCTCTACTCTTCCAACCACTCCATCCCCCCCAGGTATTACCTCCTGTACCAATATCCCCCCCTCCTAGATTGTAAGCTCCCAGGATCAGGGCCCTCCTAACCCTCTTGTATTGAACTGTTGTTGCTGTATTGTCTCCCTCCATATTGTAAAGCGCTGAGCAAACTGTTGGCGCCATAAATCCTGTATAATAATAATAATAATAATAAATTACAACTAAACTGTCCTGTTAATTCTACCCTATTTCTCATCTGTTCCGCTCAGGCTGGAGAGGTGGACTGTTGGCCATTAAGCTGCCCAGCGCTGAGCTGTGAGTACACGGCCGTTACAGACGGCGAATGTTGCCCGCACTGCGTGGACGACCCCTGCGCAGCAGATAACATCATTTACGATATTCAGAAAACCTGCCAGGACAGTCAGGGGGTCACGAGACTCAGTGGATCTGTATGGACGATGTCTGGGACGCCATGTACAACCTGCATATGCAAGGTAGGTGGCCAGGAACTCCTGTGTGCATAATGTACGGATTATTAAGTGATGATATATATCACCTTCCTATGCCATAGGGGAGTATGCTGGTAGGTGAGTACTTCCAGCAACGGATCCCTGTAATCCTGGATTTGGTTAACAGTAACCAGTGACATGGATGTCAGCAAGAAGAACCACTGAGCCCAGCAGGGACCAGGAGATCAATACATCCTCTAGTGTTGGTTGCTAAAGACACCTAAAATCTGACCTCCGGCCTCCCCTCCAGTCTTGTACAGGTGTACCGGCTCCTCCCCTTCAGTCTTGCACAGGTGTACCGGCTCCTCCCCTTCAGTCTTGCACAGGTGTACAGGCTCCTCCCCTTCCATCTTGCACATGTGTACTGGCTCCTCCTCTTCAATCTTGCCTAGGTGTACCAGCTCCTCCCCTCCAGTCTTGCACAGGTGTACTGGCTCCTCCCCTTCAGTCTTGCACAGGTGTACCGGCTCCTCCCCTTCAGTCTTCCACAGGTGTACCAACACCTCCCCTTCAGTCTTGCACAGTTGTATTGGCTCCTCCTCTTCAGTCTTGCACAGTTGTACCGGCTCCTCCCCTCCAGTCTTGCACAGTTCCACAGGCTCCTCCCCTCCGGTCTTGCACAGGTGTACCGGCTCCTCCCCTCCAGTCTTGCAGAGTTGCACAGGCTCCTCCCCTTCGGTCTTGCACAGGTGTACCGGCTCCTCCCCTCCAGTCTTGCACAGGTGTACCGGCTCCTCCCCTTCAGTCTTGCACAGGTGTACCAACTCCTCCCCTTCAGTCTTGCACAGTTGTATTGGCTCCTCCTCTTCAGTCTTGCAGAGTTGCACAGGCTCCTCCCCTTCGGTCTTGCACAGGTGTACCGGCTCCTCCCCTCCAGTCTTGCACAGTTGCACAGGCTCCTCCCCTCCAGTTTTGCACAGGTGTACCGGCTCCTCCCCTTCAGTCTTGCACAGGTGTACAGGCTCCTCCCCTTCCATCTTGCACATGTGTACTGGCTCCTCCTCTTCAATCTTGCCTAGGTGTACCAGCTCCTCCCCTCCAGTCTTGCACAGGTGTACTGGCTCCTCCCCTTCAGTCTTGCACAGGTGTACCGGCTCCTCCCCTTCAGTCTTCCACAGGTGTACCAACACCTCCCCTTCAGTCTTGCACAGTTGTATTGGCTCCTCCTCTTCAGTCTTGCACAGTTGTACCGGCTCCTCCCCTCCAGTCTTGCACAGTTCCACAGGCTCCTCCCCTCCGGTCTTGCACAGGTGTACCGGCTCCTCCCCTCCAGTCTTGCAGAGTTGCACAGGCTCCTCCCCTTCGGTCTTGCACAGGTGTACCGGCTCCTCCCCTCCAGTCTTGCACAGGTGTACCGGCTCCTCCCCTTCAGTCTTGCACAGGTGTACCAACTCCTCCCCTTCAGTCTTGCACAGTTGTATTGGCTCCTCCTCTTCAGTCTTGCAGAGTTGCACAGGCTCCTCCCCTTCGGTCTTGCACAGGTGTACCGGCTCCTCCCCTCCAGTCTTGCACAGTTGCACAGGCTCCTCCCCTCCAGTCTTGCACAGTTGTACAGGCTCCTCCCCTTCAGTCTTGCACAGGTGTAACAGCTCCTCCCCTTCAGTCTTGCACAGTTGCACAGGCTCCTCCCCTCCAGTCTTGCACAGCTGCACAGGCTCCTCCCCTTCAGTCTTGCAGTTGTACCTCCACACAGCTGCGGCTCCTAGCTCTAGGAGGGAATGATTTACAGTTTTCAGCAGAATGCATTATGAATCTGTTCAAGGATTTACTCAAAACTACCTACAGAGGGAGCTCACCCCCCACCTTCCTATGAGTCTTGGATACTCCTCCCATAAGGTCTGGGTCTGTTCCTGCCCATCTTCTAGGCTCCAGATCCTTCTGATACACACATTACATTAAAAATGCAGCAGGGATGGTTGGAACCCCTCATAATGGGCACAGCAGGCGTACAGACCCAGGAACTCAGCACAGGGATGGTGGGAACCCCTCATCATGGGCACAGCAGGGGTACAGACCAGGGACCTCACCTGAGTTCCTGGGTCTGTACACCCTTTGTGCCCATTATGAGGGGGTCCCACCATCCCTGCTGGATATTTCCATTTTATTTTATAGAATATAGAAAATGTAACAGTAGGACCTAGAACACATAAGGTTGGAGGGAACAACCAAATGCTCCAACTGGATAGGACCAGAGCTGGGAATTATGGCAGGAAGATCACACTGTCAGAGTATCCAAGATTTAAAAGAAGTCAGCGGTTGACTTAGTCCAATATATATATTGTGCCGCCAGCCTTTCTACACACATGACCTTCAATGGCCTCCCAGTCTTAGTCCGTAGGGTTCAATATTGAGTTGGCCCCGCCCTTTCCACACACATGACCTTTAATAGCCTCCCAGTCTTAGTCCATAGGGTTCAATATTGAGTTGGCCCCGCCCTTTCCACGCACATGACCTTTAATGGCCTCCCAGTCTTAGTCCCTAGGGTTCAATATTGAGTTGGCCCCGCCCTTTCCACGCACATGACCTTTAATGGCCTCCCAGTCTTAGTCCGTAGGGTTCAATATTGAGTTGGCCCCGCCCTTTCCACGCACATGACCTTTAATGGCCCCCCAGTCTTAGTCCGTAGGGTTCAATATTGAGTTGGCCCCGCCCTTTCCACGCACATGACCTTTAATGGCCCCCCAGTCTTAGTCCGTAGGGTTCAATATTGAGTTGGCCCCGCCCTTTCCACGCACATGACCTTTAATGGCCTCCCAGTCTTAGTCCGTAGGGTTCAATATTGAGTTGGCCCCGCCCTTTGCAGCTATAACAGCTTCAACTCTTCTGGGAAGGCCGTCCACAAGGTTTAGGAGGGTGTCTATGGGAAGGTTGGACCATTCTTCCAGAAGCACATTTGTCAGGTCAGGCACTGATGTCGGGGGAGGAGGCCTGGCTCGCAGTCTCCGCTCTAATTCATCCCAAAGGTGTTCTATGGGGTTGAGGTCAGGACTCTGTGCAGGACAGTCAAGTTCCTCCACCCCAAACTGGCTCCTCCATGTCTTTATGGGCCTTGCTTTGTGCACTGGTGTGCAGTTATGTTGGAACAGGAAGGGGCCATCCCCAAACTCCTCCCACAAAGTTGGGAGCATGAAATTGTCCAGAATGTCGTCTTAAGAGTTCCCTTCACTGGAACTAGGGGGCCAAGCCCAACCCCTGAAAAACAACCCCACACCATAATCCCCCCTCCACCAAACTTTACACTTGGAACAATGCAGTCAGGCAAGTATCGTTCTCCTGGCAACTGCCAAACCCAGACATGTCCATCGGATTGCCAGACAGAGAAGTGTGATTGGTCATTCCAGAGAACACGTCTCCCCTGCTTTAGAGTCCAGTGGTGGCGTGCTTTACACCACGGCATCCAACACTTTTCATTGCACTTGGTGATGGAAGGCTTGGATGCAGCTGCTCGGCCATGGAAACCCATTCCATGGAGCTCTCTACGCACTGTTGTTGGGCTCATCTGAAGGCCACACCAAGTTTGGAGGTCTTTAGCTATTGACTCTGCAGACAGTTGGTGACTTCTGCGCACTGTGCGCTTCAGCATGCGCTGACCCCGCCCTGTCATGTGACGTGGCCTACCACTTGGTGGCTGTGTGGCTGTTGTTCCCAGTTGCTTCCACTTTGTTATAATCCCACTAACAGTTGAGCGTGGAATATTTAGTAGCCAGGAAATGTCACGGATGGACTTATTGCCCAGGTGGCCACCTATCACGGGACCACGCTTGGAGTCACTGAGCTCCTGAGAGCGACCCATTCTTTCACCAATGTTTGTAGAAGCCGTCTGCATGCCTAGGGGATGATTGTATACACCTGTGTCCATGGAGGGGATTGGAACACCTGAATCACATGATATGGAGGGGATTGGAACACCTGAATCACATGATATGGAGGGGATTGGAACACCTGAATCACATGATTTGGAGGGGATTGGAACACCTGAATCACATGATAGGGAGGGGATTGGAACACCTGAATCACATGATATGAAGGGGATTGGAACACCTGAATCACATGATAGGGAGGGCGGGGCCAGTACTTTTGACAACATAGTGTGTATATAAATAAAATGTGACATAACTGTTTTTCTCGCTTTATCCTCAGTTTATGAAAAGAAAAAAGTGTTTCCATTCTTTCCACAATTAGACCCCTAAACTGCTACTCCGGGTGCAATTGTTATCAGCAAAGCAGCAAAAAAATAAATCTCAGCGAACGTCTTCCATTAAAATGGCGAGAAATATTTAAAGGATCTCCATCTCATCATGTGATACATTGAGGGTCTTATCACACTTACGGCTCAATGTGCTTCTATTTTGCCTTCCCTGGTGCCCCCCCCCCTCCCATAAACACGCCAATAACATATTTTTAATCCTTACTCTGTTTATTGCATACCTTATTCTAGGTCAAGTGCCATCATCACTTGCTCTCTGTGCTTCTCTATGCAGTGTAAGTAGATCATGGCTGGTGGGAGAGCCCGGCAGGTGGCTGTACGTAGCTTCCTGAAAACATCACAGCACCCTGCCCCCGTACTACTCTCCAATGCCCTCAGTCCTGATGCAAGTAGTGGGCTGACTCTTGGGAGGAGTTATGCAAATATCAAAATGCCTTTATAGGTGGGTGTCGTTTTGGAGAAGTGGGTGTACGGAGACAGGCTGTTGTCACCCACATTTGTTGCTGAGCCTCCATGATTGAAAGACCTGGAATTCAATGAATGAAAGGGGCGGGGCCAGGGACACAGTCAGGCTGGGGAGAGAAAGTGCTGGATGATGCTGGAAGTCCTCTAGCCAGGAAATGAGGCGGAGCTCTGACTGGCTGCAGCTTCTGCGGTGACATCAGAGGAAGCCATTTCAGTCCAGGAGAGGAGCCGGTACACCTGTGAAGGACTGAAGGGGAGGAGCCGGTACACCTGTGAAGGACTGAAGGGGAGGAGCCGGTACACCTGCGCAAGACTGAAGGGGAGGAGCCGGTACACCTGTGCAAGACTGAAGGGGAGGAGCCGGTACACCTGTGCAAGACTGAAGGGGAGGAGCCGGTACACATGTACAAGACTGAAGGGGAGGAGTCGGTACACCTGTGCAAGACTGAAGGGGAGGAGCCGGTACACCTGTGCAAGACTGAAGGGGAGGAGCCGGTACACCTGTGCAAGACTGAAAGGGAGGAGCCGGTACACCTGTACAAGACAGAAGGGGAGGAGCCGGTACACCTGTACAAGACAGAAGGGGAGGAGCCAGTACACATGTACAAGACTGGAGGGGAGGAGCTGGTACACCTGTGCAAGACTGAAGGGGAGGAGCCTGTAAACCTGTGAAAGACTGAAGGGGAGGAGCCACTACACCTGTACAAGACTGAAGGGGAGGAGCTGGTACACCTGTGCAAGACTGAATGGGAGGAGCCGGTACACCTGTGCAAGATTGAAGGGGAGGAGCCGGTACACATGTACAAGATTGAAGGGGAGGAGCCGTTACACCAGTGCAAGACTGAAGGGGAGGAGCCGCTACACCTGTGCGAGACTGGAGGGGAGGAGCCGGTACACATGTGCAAGACTGAAGGGGAGGAGCCGGTACACCTGTGCAAGACTGAAGGGGAGGAGCCGGTACACATGTACAAGATTGAAGGGGAGGAGCCAGTACACCAGTGCAAGACTGGAGGGGAGGAGCCAGTACACATGTGCAAGACTGAAGGGGAGGAGCCGGTACACCTGTTCAGGACTGAAGAAAAGACTTTCAGTAGATAGGAGCCAGACCTGTACCCCAATGCCCCTCCCCCACACTTCATGCTCTACACCTCTGGCCCCTGCAGATTCTAAACCCGGCATAAAAACTTCAAATCATTTCTTTTAGCCGGAGGTTCCCGGCCTTAAAATTCCGATCGGTGTTGTTGCCGCCTTTTAACTTTTCGTTTAACATTGCGAGGAGGACCTGATCATCCATGTTGGTGCGTCGGGGGGAAAACACGCATGTATAAAAATCTCCGTAAATTCTGAAATCCCCATTAATCCAGCGAGCCGGCTGCACATCGCGGCCTGCCTTCTTGAATATTGTATTAGTGCTCGTGATCGCGTTAAAAAAAAAAAATCTGCTGCCTCTGCTTTTTACCGCCCCCCAGACATAAGTTCATTTCTATTTGATCATTTCTTCTCCCGCTCGGAGAGGATTCTGCGATTTCGGCCTCTAATGAAAGGCGGTCGGGGGAGCTCTGCAATATATAAAATGCCGTCTGATGTGTACTCTGCTGTGGCGGCTCCTGCTTCGCCCTCCCCATCGATGTCCGCTGGGATCGCGGCTTTTAAATCACGGATATTTGGAGTGTTGTGTTTTCTTCGAAAGGGAAAATAAAGCGGCGGCTTTGTGCAAACGGAAAGTTAATTTGATTTGCTTGTTTGTTGTCAGACCTGGAAAACAAGACGCGGCGCGTGAAAGACCTGCAGATGAGCGCGCTGACAGTGCCGGGGAATGGCTGATGGGCCTCTAGAGCGTCAAATACCTTCATGGAAGCACCACCTTCTCCCCCTCCCATGAGGGGAATGGATTCCATTATATTCACGCACCACCTTCTCCCCCTCCCATGAGGGGCATGGATTCTGTCATATTCACGCATCACCTTCTCCCCCTCCCATGAGGAGCATGGATTCAATCAGATTCACACACCACCTTCTCCCCCTCCCACGAGGGGCATGGATTCCATTATATTCACACACCACCTTCTCCCCCTTCCATGAGGGGCATGGATTCTGTCATATTCACGCACCACCTTCTCCCCCTCCCATGAGGAGCATGGATTCAATCAGATTCACACACCACCTTCTCCCCCTCCCACGAGGGGCATGGATTCTGTCAGTATCACAAACCACCTTCTCCCCCTCCCACGAAGGGCATGGATTCCGTCAGCATCATGCACCACCTTCTCCCCCTCCCATGAGGAACATAGATTCCGTCAGCATCACACACCACCTTCTCCCCCTCCCATGAGGAACATGGATTCAGTCAGATTCACACACCACCTTCTCCCCCTCCCATGAGGAACATCGATTCAGTCAGATTCACACACCACCTTCTCCCCCTCCCATGAGGAACATGGATTCAGTCAGATTCACACAAGACCTTCTCCCCCTCCCATGAGGAACATGGAATCCGTCAGTATCACGCACCACCTTCACCCCCTCCCATGAGGGGCATGGATTCCATCAGTATCACGCACCACCTTCTCCCCCTCCCATGAGAAACATGGATTCTGTCAGTATCACGCACCACCTTCTCCCCCTCCCATGAGGGGCATGGATTCCATCAGATTCACACACCACCTTCTCCCCCTCCCATGAGGAGCATGGATTCCATTATATTCACGCACCACCTTCTCCCCCTCCCAGGAGGAACATGGATTCTGTCAGATTTACACACCACCTTCTCCCCCTCCCATGAGGAGCATGGATTCCGTCAGTATCATGCATCACCTTCTCCCCCTCCCATGAGGGGCATGGATTCCGTCAGATTCATGTACCACCTTCTCCCCCTCCCATGAGGACCAAGGACTCCATCATATTCACGCACCACATTCTCCACCTCCCATGAGGAGCATGGATTCTGTCAGCATCACGCACCACCTTCTCCCCCTCCCATGAGGAGCATGGATTCTGTCAGCATCACGCACCACCTTCTCCCCCTCCCATGAGAAGCATGTATTCCATCAGTATCACGCACCACCTTCTCCCCCTCCCATGAGGGGTATGGATTCCATCAGTATCATGCACCACCTTCTCCCCCTCCCTTGAGGGGCATGGATTCCGTCAGCTGGAGGAAACAAGTTCTTCAATCTCCTCTGTGATGAATGAACCTGGAAGCGATTAATCACTTCTGGTTTCAGAGCAGTCCTTCCCTGGTGGTTACAGGCCAGAGAAGCAGCTGACCAAGCATGATCTGTGCTTGATTTGCTGCTTTGGAGAGCAGAGGAGACATTAGGGGTTTAATAGACCCCTGATATCTCCATAAAGAGTACCTGTCACTGCCCAGGGGTAACACAAAAAATGTGCCGCCCCCACGACCCCCACCTCGGTGAGAGACTCACTATCACAACAGCTCCCTTTCCATAGGCTCATGACTGCTCCCAAGGCTCCCCTTATTCCGCTCTGCCGCCCAGCCCAGCCCCAGTGCCCCCTTATTTCAGGGGGGGTGGTGCTCCCCTGACTCTGCGCTGCCACCCAGCCTCAGTGCCTTAGAAGAAACGGCATCCATTTTTTTTGGGGGGGGGGCAGCGCTCCCCTTACTCCACTCTACCACCCAGCCCCCATGCCCAGAAGATGCCTCGATCCCCTCACTCCGCTCTGCCCAGGAGAACCAGCGTCCCTTTTTTCAGGGGGGCAGCGCTCTCCTCCCTCCACTCTGCTGCCCAGCCCCAGTACCCAGGAGAACCAGCGTCCATTTTTCCAGGGCGGCGGCGCTCTCCTCCCTCCACTCTGCTGCCCAGCCCCAGTACCCAGGAGAACCAGCGTCCATTTTTCCAGGAGGGCAGCGCTCCCCTCCCTCCGCTCTGCTGCCCAGCCCCAGTACCCAAGAGAACCAGCGTCCATTTTTCCAGGGGGGTGGCGCTCCCCTCCCTCCACTCTGCTGCCCAGCCCCAGTACCTAGGAGAACCACCGTCCATTTTTACAGGGGGGTGGCGCTCCCCTCCCTCCGCTCTGCTGCCCAGCCCCAGTACCTAGGAGAACCAGCGTCCATTTTTACAGGGCGGCGCTCCCCTCCCTCCGCTCTGCTGCCCAGCCCCAGTACCCAGGAGAACCAGCGTCCATTTTTCTAGGAGGGCGGCGCTCCCCTCCCTCCGCTCTGCTGCCCAGCCTTAGTACCCAGGAGAACCAGCGTCCATTATTCTAGGAGGGTGGCTCTTCCCTCACTCATTGTAGGTGGGGAATCTGCTGACTATTGCTCGCGGCTCAGGGAACCCCTTAGTATGGAGGAATCCTCCGGCACACAAAACCCTGGCTTGGGAAGTCTGCTGTAATCCCTCTGAGTGTATTGGAGAACGATCGTATTAGTTGGGTACATAGGACTGTGTATTTTATGCCGGGATTTTATTACCCCGGAGAGTTGGATTCTCGGGCCGCGGGGGTGTGATAAACATCATCTCTGGTTACAAAGGCTTTATAAAAAGCTCCATAAATCTGGCCGGCCAACCACATTAACAGGCCACACGTGTCCTCCGACCCCATAATGAAGTATTGACCGTACTTACCTTCTGCTTCATAGATATTGAACGGCGGCTGGATTTATGAAATGGCGCCATTTCCTGATCTCAGAACAAAAGAAACGCAAAGCGACTTGTAGAGCGACGTCCTGCCCGTCTGTTACTCTGCCAAACCAGATTAGAGGGGCCACAGATGTGTAGTCTCCATGTTGTATGATTTATTGTCACATTCGGCTGGGTACAATGGAGCCGGACTTTACATTTTACTCGGCTGGTGGCCCCGATTTTAATGTAGACCTTTGCATGTCATGATTGGCCAGTGATTGGCCTTCCTTTCCTGGTAATTTCAGGCTCTGAAAATGACAGCTGGGAGCAGGGGCGGACTGACAACTCATGGGGCCCCTGGGCAAAAGGGGATAATTGGGCCCCTGTGTCCTCACCCACACCCAAAAAAGCCTATGAAAAAGCCAATGAAAAGTACCAGGGGCATCTCATGGGGCCCCCTACTGACTGGCAGTGCCCGAGTGCTCAAATGGTCAGTCCACCCCTGGCTGGGAGGTGATGTATGAGTACAGCAGATAGAGAAGCTGCTGATGTCAAATATCAGACAAATAAACATTGTTCAGACAGGAGATAGAGAGATACAAAGTAACATTGTTTATAAATATCCATCAGACAGGAGATAGAGAGATACAAAGTAACATTGTTTATAAATATCCATCAGACAGGAGATAGAGAGATACAAAGTAACATTGTTTATAAATATCCATCAGACAGGAGATAGAGAGATACAAAGTAACATTGTTTATAAATATCGATCAGACGGGAGATAGAGAGATACAAAGTAACATTGTTTATAAACATCGATCAGACGGGAGATAGAGAGATACAAAGTAACATTGTTTATAAACATCGATCAGATGAGAGATAGAGAGATACAAAGTAACATTGTTTATAAATATCCATCAGACGGGAGATAGAGAGATACAAAGTAACATTGTTTATAAACATCGATCAGACGGGAGATAGAGAGATACAAAGTAACATTGTTTATAAACATCGATCAGATGAGAGATAGAGAGATACAAAGTAACATTGTTTATAAATATCCATCAGACAGGAGATAGAGAGATACAAAGTAACATTGTTTATAAACATCGATCAGACGGGAGATAGAGAGATACAAAGTAACATTGTTTATAAACATCGATCAGACGGGAGATAGAGAGATACAAAGAAACATTGTTTATAAACATCGATCAGACGGGAGATAGAGAGATACAAAGTAACATTGTTTATAAACATCGATCAGACGGGAGGTAGAGAGATACAAAGAAACATTGTTTATAAACATCGATCAGACGGGAGATAGAGAGATACAAAGTAACATTGTTTATAAACATCGATCAGACGGGAGATAGAGAGATACAAAGTAACATTGTTTATAAACATTGAGCAGACAGGAGATAGAGAGATACACACTAAAATTGTATCTATCTCTCTATCTCCAATCTGAAAAATATTTATTATCAATGTTACCTTGCATCTCTCTATCTCCCATTTGATCGATGTTTATAAACAATGTTACTTTGTATCTCTCTATCTCCCGTCTGATCGATGTTTATAAACAATGTTACTTTGTATCTCTCTATCTCCCGTCTGATCGATGTTTATAAACAATGTTACTTTGTATCTCTATCTCTCATCAGATCAATGTTTATAAACAATGTTACTTTGTATCTCTCTATCTCTCATCTAACCGATGTTTATAAACAATGTTACTTTGTATCTTTCTATCTCCCGTCTGATCGATGTTTATAAACAATGTTACTTTGTATCTTTCTATCTCCCGTCTGATCGATGTTTATAAACAATGTTACGTTGTATTTCTCTATCTCCAATCTGAACAGAATAATTTTTTTAATGAACATTGTTCAGGTGGGAGATAGAGAGATACAAAGTAACATTGTTTATAAATATCGATCAGACAGAAAATAGAGAGGTACAAAGTAACATTGTATCTCTCTATCACCATTGAACAATGTTTATAAACAAAGTTATGTTGTATCTCTATCGCCAATCCGAACTAAGTAATTTTCTTTATGAACATTGTTCAGGTGGGAGAGAGAGAGAGATACAAAGTAACAATGTTTCTAAATATCGATCAGACAGGAGATAGAGAGATACAAAGTAACATTGTATCTCTCTATCGCCAATTTGAACAATGTTTATAAACAATGTTACTTTGCATCTCTATCTCCCATCTGATCGATATTTAGAAACAATGTTCATTAAAAAAAATGACTTTGTTCAGAATGGAGATAGAGATACAAAGTAACATTGTTTATAAATATTGATCAGACAAGAGATAGAGATACAATGTTACATTTTATCTCTCCGTCTCCCGTCTGATCAATATTTATAAACAATGTTACTTTGTATCTCTATCTCCAATCTGAACAAAGTAATTTTTTATGAACATTGTTCAGGCGGGAGATAGCTAGATACTAAGTAACATTGTTTATAAACATTGATCACGCAGGGGACAGAGATACAGTAACATTGTTTATAAATATTGATCAGATGAGAAAGAGAGAGACAAAGTAACATTGTTTATAAACATCGATCAGACGGGAGATAGAGAGATACAAAGTAACATTATTTATAAACATCGACCAGACGGGAGATGGAGAGATACAAAGTAACATTGTTTATAAATAGAGATGAGCGAATTATTCAAAAATTCGATTCGGCTGATTCGCCGAATTTGAGGAAGAAATTCGATTCGATGCGAATTTATTCGCTACGAATTTAACTTATAAAAAGGGTTTCTAGGCTTCAGAGAGCCTTTATATTAGTGCAGAACACTGTACCTTTAATTTAAATGCCCTTGGAGATGAGGAAGGAGAAGGATGAGAAGAAGGAGAAGGATGAGAAGAAGGAGAAGGAGAAGGATGAGAAGAAGGAGAAGGATGAGAAGAAGAAGAAGGATGAGAAGAAGGAGAAGGATGAGAAGAAGGATGAGAAGAAGGAGAAGGATGAGAAGAAGAAGGATGAGAAGAAGAAGAAGGATGAGAAGAAGAAGAAGGATGAGAAGAAGAAGAAGGATGAGAAGAAGAAGAAGGATGAGAAGAAGGAGAAGGATGAGAAGAAGAAGAAGGATGAGAAGAAGAAGAAGGATGAGAAGAAGGAGAAGGATGAGAAGAAGAAGAAGGATGAGAAGAAGAAGAAGGATGAGAAGAAGGAGAATTCCAAGCCGGCAAAAAGTGTATCTGCAGAGCTCCGCTATTTCTTAGCGGAGCTCTGCAGATACACTTAGCGGAGCTCTGCAGATACACTTTTTGCCGGCTTGGAATTCTTCTTATTTTCATCCTACTTCTTCTTCTTCTTCTTCATCCTCATCCTCATCCTCAGAAGAAGAAGAAGAAGAATGAAAAGAAGAAGTAGAAGAATGAAAAGAAGAATGAAAAGAAGAAGAAGAATGAAAAGAAGAAGAAGAAGAATGAAAAGAAGAATGAGAAGAATGAAAAGATTCTTCTTCTTCTTCTTTTCATTCTTCTTTTCATTCTTCTTCTTCTTCTTCTCATTCTTCTTCTCATTCTTCTTTTCATTCTTCTTCTCATTCTTCTTTTCATTCTTCTTCTCATTCTTCTTTTCATTCTTCTTCTCATTCTTCTTTTCATTCTTCTTTTCATTCTTCTTTTCATTCTTCTTTTCATTCTTCTTTTCATTCTTCTTCTCATTCTTCTTTTCATTCTTCTTCTTCTTTTCATTCTTCTTTTCATTCTTCTTCTTCTTCTTTTCATTCTTCTCATTCTTCTTCTCATTCTTCTCATTCTTCTTCTCATTCTTCTTTTCATTCTTCTTCTCATTCTTCTTTTCATTCTTCTTCTTCTTTTCATTATTCTCATTCTTCTTTTCATTCTTCTTCTCATTCTTCTTTTCATTCTTCTTCTTCTTTTCATTCTTCTTCTCATTCTTCTTTTCATGAAGAAGAAAAGAAGAATGAGAAGAATGAAAAGAAGAATGAAAAGAAGAAGAAGAAGAATGAAAAGAAGAATGAGAAGAATGAAAAGAAGAATGAGAAGAATGAAAAGAAGAATGAAAAGAAGAAGAAGAAGAATGAAAAGAAGAAGAAGAATGAAAAGAAGAATGAAAAGAAGAAGAAGAAGAATGAAAAGAAGAAGAAGAAGAATGAAAAGAAGAATGAAAAGAAGAAGAAGAATGAAAAGAAGAAGAATGAAAAGAAGAATGAAAAGAAGAATGAGAAGAATGAAAAGATTCTTCTTCTTCTTCTTCTTCTTCTTTTCATTCTTCTTTTCATTCTTCTTCTTCTTTTCATTCTTCTTCTTCTTCTTTTCATTCTTCTTTTCATTCTTCTCATTCTTCTTTTCATTCTTCTCATTCTTCTTCTCATTCTTCTTTTCATTCTTCTTCTCATTCTTCTTTTCATTCTTCTTCTTCTTTTCATTCTTCTTTTCATTCTTCTCATTCTTCTTTTCATTCTTCTTTTCATTCTTCTTCTCATTCTTCTTTTCATGAAGAAGAAAAGAAGAATGAGAAGAATGAAAAGAAGAATGAGAAGAAGAATGAAAAGAAGAATGAAAAGAAGAATGAGAAGAATGAAAAGAAGAATGAAAAGAAGAAGTATTCCAGTACAGCAAAAAGTGTATCTGCAGAGAGCTCCGCTATTTCTGACAGTTCTCTGACAGTTCCTTCACATGTACAGCGGTTGAAACATTGTATCTGTTTCCGAATAAAAACATCTGTATCCTAAATGGAAACAAATAGATACAATGTTTCAACCGCTGTACATGTGAAGGAACTGTCAGAGAACTGTCAGAAATAGCGGAGCTCTCTGCAGTGACACTTTTGCCGGCTGATCGGGAAAAATCCGATTCGCGCACCCGAAGTATGCTAATATTCGGATTCGACGCGAATCAAATTTTTCCTGAAATTCGAAACGAATTCCACTTCGCCTGGTTCGATTCGCTCATCTCTATTTATAAACATCGATCAGATGGGAGATAGAGGTACAAAGTAACATTGTTTATAAACATCGATCAGACGGGAGATGGAGAGATACAAAGTAACATTGTTTATAAACATCGATCAGACGGGAGATGGAGAGATACAAAGTAACATTGTTTGTAAACAATGATCAGATGAGAGACAGAGATACAAAGTAACATTGTTGTAAACATTGTTCAGTGTCTAACTTCAGCTTGTTCAATTAGGCTTTGGCCAAAAAAAAACCCAATAAATAGAAAGCAGATTTTAGTAAATCAACCAGTTTTTGTAGAATCATTCATTCACTGGTCTTTGATGACCACCATGCAAAATAATAAAAGCATAGCTCTGCAGTGTGTTTATATATTCTTTGCTTTCAATGTATTACAAAAAAAAAAAAAACTTTTGCACTTCAAGTAAAAAAAAAATTTTTAAAAAATTTAAGTTTCTAGAAATATTAATTTTTTTTTTCTTTTTACACAGAATGGAAGCATCTGCTGTTCAGTGGACCTAGAATGCCTTCACAATAACTAAAAACGGTCTAAACACGGACTCTTGTTTCAGAGGAAAACAAAAAACTGATGCAGTTCCCATCGATAACAGAGTATAAAACACAAGACAACATTTTATACAACAGACAATTACCAAAGTCTTCAAAAAAAAGATATTTGGCAGTTGCCAGGGGACCTTCTATCTTGTCCGGCCGCTCCACCTCCGTTTTGGACCGACGGAGGTTACTTTCACCGCAAGGGATTAAAGCTCGAATCTCCAGCAAAAAAAAAAAACAAAAAACAGTCAATATCAATGTCGTGAGTCACAAAACGTTCTACCTGTTCCATCAACAACAAAAAAAACGCTGAATCTTTTCCTAGTAAAGGTTTGATGTCCTTTTCCATTTTCCTTTTGAATGTGGACACCCGTGTTGATCTCTTGGAAAGATCTCAAAAGTCAAGAACAAAAAAAAAAGAAAAAAAAAAAGGAAGTGTTGCGTCTCATTGTCTCCAACTTTGGTTAGAAAGGTCCCTTGCCCGGTGTTTCTCTGGAAATAATGTATGTATGTAAAGTCTATTTATTGACATAGCATCTTTATTTAATAGCTTATGACCTCACCCAACGTCTCGGAACATTAAAAGAAAAAAAAAAAAAAAACAAGAAGATCAGTACAAGCTTCTACAAGTAGGACCACTACCACCGGACTAGTAAATCCTTCACCCTTGTTCTGTGAAACGGACATAGGCTGCTTTGCGACACCAACCGGGACTAAAAACAGGACAAGGACCTCATCATAAAATTCATAGGGGACTTTCAAGAACAAAGCCCACCGTCATGTACCACAGTAGATGCTTGCATTGCTTTGAGGGGGGACTATCCCGTAGAAAACACGGACTCCGCATTCGTTTTTCACAGCCAAGGACCTTCTACGTAAAGACGAGATGAAAAAATAATGCGCCCCTCGTTTCTACGTGGGTTACCGAAATGTACAAAAATATTTTCACATAGTTATTTTCTGAAGGATGGTCAGAAGATGATTACAAAAAAAAACATAAGAATGTCTAAAAAAAAAAAAAAAAAAAAAAAAAAAGGAATCAGTGATGACCACGGGATCATTTTAAAACAGTTGCTGTCTGGATGTGAAAGATTTTTCTTTTTTTTTTATTTTATTTTGGTTTATTGGCTTGAGATTAACCATTGTTAGCTTGGTGACCTCATTTGCAACACATTGATTTCAATGGGCTGCAAAAAGGATATTTGTTACCTTCAAGGGCTATTCTCAAGCTTTGGTAGCTTAGGACTTCTAACATTTGTTCACAGTTAAAAAAAAAAAAAAGAAGACAAAATGTTTTTTTTTCCCCCCATATGGCTCAAAGCTTGTAGCCACCTGACCGTTACACTAATATGAGCTTGTTGGACATCCCATTCTAACACCAGGGCCTTTGGTATGGAATTGACCTCCCTTTGAGGATATAAGAGCCTCCACTCTTCTGGGAAGACTTTCCACAAGATTTTGGAGGGTGTTTGTAGGTATTTCTGCCCATTTTTGAGGTCAGGTACTGATGTGTGAAAAGTTCTGGCTTGTAATAGTTCTTCCATCTCAAAATACTACATCGTACAAAGACATTGAGCTCTTCCATTCTTGTGGTGATAGTTTGGTGAAATCCCTTTTCTCTTCCAGCATGCTTGTGCCCATGTGTACAAAGCCAGCTCCATAAAGACATGGTTTGACCAGTTTGATGTGGAGGATCTCAGGTGTCCTGCACAGAACCCTGACCTCAAACCCTTCTGACCACCTTTGGGATGAACTGGAGCCAGGTCTTCTCATCCAACATCTCCATAAGGACACGGCTTGAGGAGTTTGGTGTGGGGAAAGTCATGTCCTGAACAGAACCCTGACTTCAAACCCTTCGGAGCACCTTTGGGATGAACTGGAATGAGCAAGGTCTTCTCATCCAACATCTCCATAAAGACACAGCTTGAGGAGTTTGGTGTGGGGAAAGTCGTGTCCTGCACAGAGCCCTGACCTCAGCCCTACTGAACACCTTTTGGATGAACTGGAATGAGCCAGGTCTTCTCATCCAACATCTCCATAAGGACACGGCTTGAGGAGTTTGGTGTGGGGAAAGTCATGTCCTGCACAGAACCCTGACTTCAAACCCTTCGGAGCACCTTTAGGATGAACTGGAATGAGCAAGGTCTTCTCATCCAACATCTCCATAAAGACACGGCTTGAGGAGTTTGGTGTGGGGAAAGTCGTGTCGTGCACAGACCCCTGACCTCAGCCCTACTGAACACCTTTTGGATGAACTGGAATGAGCCAGGTCTTCTCATCCAACATCTCCATAAGGACATGGCTTGAGGAGTTTGGTGTGGGGAAAGTCGTGTCCTGCACAGAGCCCTGACCTCAGTCCTACTGAACACCTTTGCAATGAACTGGAATGAGCCAGGTCTTCTCATCCAACATCTCCATAAGGACATGGCTTGAGGAGTTTGGTGTGGGGAAAGTTGTGTCCTGCACAGAGCCCTGACCTCAGCCCTACTGAACACCTTTGCGATGAACTGGAATGAGCCAGGTCTTCTCATCCAACATCTCCATAAGGACATGGCTTGAGGAGTTTGGTGTGGGGAAAGTTGTGTCCTGCACAGAGCCCTGACCTCAGCCCTACTGAACACCTTTGCGATGAACTGGAATGAGCCAGGTCTTCTCATCCAACATCTCCATAAGGACACGGCTTGAAGAGTTTGGTGTGGGGAAAGTTGTGTCCTGCACAGAGCCCTGACCTCAGCCCTACTGAACACCTTTGCGATGAACTGGAATGAGCCAGGTCTTCTCATCCAACATCTCCATAAGGACACGGCTTGAAGAGTTTGGTGTGGGGAAAGTTGTGTCCTGCACAGAGCCCTGACCTCAGTCCTACTGAACACCTTTGGGATGAATTGGAATGTTAATCGCAAGCCAGGTCTTCTCATTCAACATTAGTACCTGACCTCACAAACAGCTGCAAATTCCCACAAAATGTTTTCTACTCCATATGGCTCAAGGTTTGTGGCCACCAATATGAGGTTGTTGGACATCCCATTCTAAAACCATGGCCATTGATAGACCTGTTCCCCTTTGTAACTATAACAGTTCCCATTCTTCTGAGGAGGCTTTCCGCAAAGTTTTCACCCCTGCCAGACATGACTTTTATCTTATGCATTTTACCACATTGGCTAAGCTCTGATTGAGGGGTCATGTCTGGCAGAGGCAAAGATCTTGAATTGACTATGTGAGTACAGTGGTATGACCTAGACATGTCCCCTCAGCATTCAGAAGGAAGATCCCAAAGGTAGATCACACCAACATTTGGAATGTGCCTTTGGAAATGTGTGCCCATTCTGCCAAAAAAGTGGTTGAAAATGTGATATCACCAGGACGGTAAGACATGGACAGCTATAAAACCTTTGTTGAAAATACCTTCCCAGCTCAACTGAAAATGTGTTTATGGCTATTCCCTGATCTACCCTGAACCAAATGAGGGCTTGGGGGGGGGGGGGGGATGGTGCAGGCTATCATGCTTCAGGTCATGCCCTAAATATATGTCCAACATGGTCAAAACTGGCCTCTCTTAACCTTTTTAACATTGAATGACCCTTGAAGGGAACCCCTACTAATGATTATATTTACAGTGGGAAGAATGCGCCTTACAGTGGTGGTCATTGGGAAGAATCCCTCCTTACTGATAGCTAAAATAGATCATTGGTGTCTGTGGTTACTCATCTGAGAAGAAGAAATTGCTTATTGCTCAAGGAGCCCCCTGGCAACCTCTGGAGGAATCCAAGGGTTCCACAGAACCCTGTTTGAGAAACCTTGGTCTAAACAGTGGACTTGACCTTTAAAAACACAAAAAAAACCTTATTTTTAGAGAAAAAAGATTGGATGGTTAGTAGAAAAAATGAAGATTGTTGAAGGTGGTCGTTAACATGCAGTTTTTTTGGGTTTTTTTATATAGTAGAAATAGAGTTAAATAAAGAATAACGACTTTTATGTTGATGAATGTATGCTTATGTAAGAAAATGTAACATATGAATTGTCAGCCTAATACAGTACACGGAAGACGCTGGCTAGGCTGGAATTTCCATTGTCCCAGGAGAATGGACAATGACTGCACATGTGGGCAAAAGTGGATTTTGTTTAGACCAATTTTCCATCCTACCTATTCGATATCGGAGGAACCTCTGACCACGGCTGAGGCCTGATTCAATCAAAGGCCTGAGTTCATCAAATGCAGCAAATCTTAGAGTCAAACTCCAGGTATGGATTTTAGTGCATGGTTATATTGACCCAGTTTGGACCAGTGTAAGTGGTGGCATATGCCATACCTGTTGGACTGAGGTAGAAGCAGAGAATCACTGTACTAGTTGCTGCTACTACAGGGATTACCTTGGTCTTCCGGGTCCTGGCTGCCCTGCTGCTTAGTAACCAGGGTTAGTCACTCGCTGGGCGCCAGTCACAGAACACCTTTCATTTTTTTCATAAATGTTCTCCGGTTGGACAAGGTGGAGAGGTAGGGTGATTATGTTACGATCTCTGCCTCATCCAATCAAAGAATGCTTTGCGCTCAGGGCTTTCTCTGAATGGTGCCTGTGCCACGTGAGCGATCTCTAGTGGTCAGCGTGCTGCAGCTCAGCCGCCCAACACGGGACCCGGAAGACTGTAGCAATCACTGTAGTAGTGGTGACACTACCATGATCAGGGGCGGACTGACCATTTGGAAACTCGGGCACTGCCCGAGGGCCCGGGGTCAGTAGGGGGCCCCATGAGATGCCCCTGGTACCTTTTTCATAGGCTTTTTTGAGTTTGGCCAAGGACACAGGGGCCCCATGATCCCCTATTGCCCGGGGGCCCCATGAGTTGTCAGTCCGCCCCTGACCATGATTCTCCGCTTCCACAGTAGTCCCAAAAGTTATTGCATATGGGTCCAAGCTAGACTGAAAAAATCCATACCTGAAGTTCAGTTTCTAGGTAGACAATCCAGTTTAGTGGTAAAGGTCCGCTTATTAAAGGTGCTCCCCTCCCTAAAGCACTGCCTTTGTGGGGGGGGGGGGGGAGAACTCTGCCCACCCAAAACTAGGCATCCCTTTAAGGAGGCCTTTACCCTTGGGGAGTATGGCTCATCATCCTCGAAGACTTGGCTGTAAGGAGGATGTCGTCACCCTTGCACAGGAATTGCAGGAGAAAGCCAGAGAAAGGGAAGTATGTTATTAAACCCCACACACCCTCCCCCATCTCAACATCCAGGGGTACTTTTATGCTCAGTCTTGGGGGGGAGAGAAACTTAAATAAGAGGGTCCTACTACTGCTGCTTTAAGTAACCAAATCCAAACTAATGTACCGTCCTTCAAATTTCTGTCTGTAGGTAACCTTAGAGGCTGGAGAATGGCCTTGCTGTATGAGCGCAGTGTGTGTCCTTCAGGCATAACATGCTTTTCCCAAATTAAATCCCTTTTTTAAGTCTTTTGTTTGCAATCCAAACATCTGATGGGCCACATCTGAGTGTATCCGGACAGTGATAATGTTTTAATCTGTGATAATTCTAACGTCATCCTGTATACAGTATGTAAAATATATTTTACATAAAAGGTTTACACAAAACACCACTGAGAAAATGAATAAAGAACTGAACCAGCTACATGACGTGTCCGCCTTGCGTGGTGTTCAGGTATGATCAGCAACAATTGCAATCTAAAGGGCTCATTACCGGAGCAAGCTGTACTCGAGGGCCTTGTATTTATACACTATCAAAAGGTTGTGGACGCCTGACCACTTATATGGGTTTGTTTGACTTCCAAAACCATTGGCATTAAAATTTAGTTGGCTTCCCACTGAGGATATAACAGCCTGCACCCTTCTGGGTAAACTTTCCACAATATTTTGGAGGGTGTCTGTAGGTATTTATGCCCATTTGTGAGGTCAGGTACTGATGTTGAGTGGGAAGTCCTGGCTTGCAGTCGGCCTTCCATCCCAAATACTACATCATACAAAGATATTGTAGAAAACTGTGCTCTTTTATCCTTTTGGTAGTAGTTTGGTGAAGGCTATTTTCTGTTCCAGCATGACTGTGCTCCTGTGTACAAAGCTAGCCCCATAAACACATGATTTAACCAGTTTGGTGTGGAGGAACTTGCGTGTCCTGCACAGAGCCCTGACCTCAAACCCTTGGGATGAATTTCAATGAGCTAGGTTTTCTCATCAAACATCTCCATAAAGACATGGCTTGACCAGTTTGGTGTGGAGGAACTCAGGTGTCCTCACAGAGCCCTGACCTCAGCCCTACTGAACACCTTTGGGATGAACTGGAAAGAGCCAGCTCTTATGAACCAACATCTCTATAAAGATGTGGTTAGATGAGTTTGGTGTGGAGAAACCCAAGTATACAGTACAGAGCCATGACAGCAACCCTGCTGAAAATCATTGGGATGAACTGGAATGAGCCAGGTCTTCTCATCCAACATCTTCATAAGGACATTGTTTGACCAGTTTGGTGTGGAGGAACTCAAGTGTCCTGCACAGAGCCCTGACCTCAACCCTACTGAACACCTTTGGGATGAACTGGAAAGAGCCAGGTCTTACGTACCAACATCTCTATAAAGATGTGGTTAGATGAGTTTGGTGTGGAGAAACCCAAGTATACTGTACAGAGATATGACCGCAACCCTACTGAAAACCATTGGGATGAACTGGAATGAGCCAGGTCTTCTCATCCAACATCTTCATAAAGACATGGCTTGACCAGTTTGGTGTGGAGGAACTCAGGTGTCCTGCACAGAGCCCTGACCTCAACCCTACTGAACACCTTTGGAATGAACTGGAAAGAGCAAGGTCTTATGAACCAACATCTCTATAAAGACATGGTTTGACCAGTTTGGTGTGGATGAACTCAAGTGTCCTGCACAGAGCCCTGACCTCAACCCTACTGTACACCTTTGGGATGAACTGGAAAGAGCCAGCTCTTATGAACCAACATCTCTATAAAGATGTGGTTAGATGAGTTTGGTGTGGAGAAACCCAAGTATACTGTACAGAGCCATGACCGCAACCCTACTGAAAATCATTGGGATGAACTGGAATGAGCCAGGTCTTCTCATCCAACATCTTCATAAGGACATGGTTTGACCAGTTTGGTGTGGAGGGACTGGAGTGTCCTGCACAGAGCCCTGACCTCAAACCCTTGGGATGAATTTGAATGAGCTAGGTTTTCTCATCAAACATCTCCATAAAGACATGGCTTGACCACTTTGGTGTGGAGGAACTCAAGTGTCCTCACAGAGCCCTGACCTCAGCCCTACTGAACACCTTTGGGATGAACTGGAAAGAGCCAGGTTTTATGAACCAACATCTCTATAAAGACATGGCTTGACCAGTTTGGTGTGGAGGAACTCGTGTCCTGCACAGAGGCCCGACCTCAGCCCTACTGAACACCTTTGGGATGAACTGGAAAGAGCCAGCTCTTATGAACCAACATCTCTATAAAGATGTGGTTAGATGAGTTTGGTGTGGAGAAACCCAAGTATACTGTACAGAGCCATGACCGCAACCCTACTGAAAATCATTGGGATGAACTGGAATGAGCCAGGTCTTCTCATCCAACATCTTCATAAGGACATTGTTTGACCAGTTTGGTGTGGATGAACTCAAGTGTCCTGCACAGAGCCCTGACCTCAACCCTACTGTACACCTTTGGGATGAACTGGAAAGAGCCAGCTCTTATGAACCAACATCTCTATAAAGATGTGGTTAGATGAGTTTGGTGTGGAGAAACCCAAGTATACTGTACAGAGCCATGACCGCAACCCTACTGAAAATCATTGGGATGAACTGGAATGAGCCAGGTCTTCTCATCCAACATCTTCATAAGGACATTGTTTGACCAGTTTGGTGTGGAGGAACTCAAGTGTCCTGCACAGAGCCCTGACCTCAACCCTACTGTACACCTTTGGGATGAACTGGAAAGAGCCAGCTCTTATGAACCAACATCTCTATAAAGATGTGGTTAGATGAGTTTGGTGTGGAGAAACCCAAGTATACTGTACAGAGCCATGACCGCAACCCTACTGAAAATCATTGGGATAAACTGGAATGAGCCAGGTCTTCTCATCCAACATCTTCATAAGGACATGGTTTGACCAGTTTGGTGTGGAGGGACTGGAGTGTCCTGCACAAAGCCCTGGGAGGGCAAAATATAAGCAGATTAAACTTCAGCTTTAAAAAAAAAAAAAACTGTGCTAGAATGTTGTAAATATTCATATAGAGAACTCCATTAGATACCAAATCCACTTTTTATAGCAAGTACAGGAGTGCAAATCTCATTGTAGCTGAGCAAAGATACAAAGGATTCCTTTAAAGCTCTACATTAATGATCGACAGCCTGCAAGCCACTCAGCCCTTCACCCCCCCCCCCTCCATTGAAGCCCTTAAACTCCTCTAAATGTCTAATATAGGCAACAAGAATAAGAGTGTGATATAGATTTTCACATATTCACGTGTTCCTAACAAGCATCCCAGGAGAATAACCAATTTAGAAGAGTAGACGGCATAAAAAAAAAACTTTTTTACTCTGCAGCCAATGGCTCTGCCCGTTATCTCTCCCTGCTGACTTCTAATATGAGGACTAAATCAATACTCCAATTTTTGTTACATTTTCAAATCTGCTCGTGTTGCGATTTCATTCTCAAACCGCAGTTTAGAATTTTTGTTTCTTTGACAAATGAGACCAGATAAGTCTTCGCACTTGATTAGTAAGCAAGGATACAAAGAACACTGATTAGATGATGTAAGAGTACGTTCACCAGTAAAAGGCCAACTGCACTCAAATCTGATCTGTTCGTAATTTGTAGGCACAAGTGGACTAAAAAAACCTCATGTAACAAAAATATAAATTGAAGCACCACATCACTGCCAAGAAGATGAGATACAACTGTATTCCAATAAAAGTCAATGTGTTTTGGGGGTCCAAGAGCTCCCCCCCTTCAGATCTGTGAGCCCTGAAACGCACTGGATAAATATTTGGATTGTCCCCCTGAATTTTATTAGAATAAAAGTTGTATCTGGATCTCTTAGCAGTAGCGTAGTACTTCAAATTCCATTTTTTTGTTACATTACACTACAAGCCAAAGAGACCGCAAAGATCCTCTGGGGTGTGGAAGCCATCTGCCTGGGAACTAGTTAGTCTGGCTGAAAAAAGACAAAAGTCCATCCAGTTCAACCATTAAAAAAAAAAAAAAAAATGTTATAATTCTACACCCACAGTTGATCCAGAGGAAGGCAAAAAACACAGCAAACCACGATCCAAATGATCCGACGTCAAATAGAAGATGTCGGTAAGACTTGATAAGTTGAATTGGTTGTTGAAACCACAAATTAGGGACCAACTAAACTGTGAAGTCTGCATGAAATTAAAAAAACATTGGCAAACAATCTAAATAAAACTATAATCCTTTGTCAATAGCAATGTGACAACAAGAAGAAAAATGGTAGCCAATGTGTCTCGTAGGCCAAGAGATCACCCTTCATTAGGGTCCAGGCTCAATAGCAGGGTTTCTTAAATGGACTCTAAAAGATCTCCTGGGGGACAATCTTTACAAGGAGAAGTAATTGAGTATTATAAATTAAAATGTAATTGAGATCTCCAATAAATTAGGAATGTGTACTCATTTGTGAGGTCAGGTACTGATGTTGAATGAGAAGACCTGGCTCACACACAGCGTTTTAACTCATCCCAAAGATGTTCAAGTAGGGTTGAGGTTAGGGCTCTAAAGGCCACCCAAGTTCCTCCACATTAAACTTATCAAACCATGTCTTTATGGAGATGTTGGAAGAGAAGACCCATTCCAAATCATCCCATGGTGTTCAGTAGGGTTGAGGTCAGGACTCTGTGCAGGACACTCCAGTTCCTCCACACCAAACTTGTCAAAACATGTCTTTATGCAGATGTTGGAAGAGAAGACCCATTCCAAATCATCCCAATGGTGTTCAGTAGGGTTGAGGTCAGGGCTCTGTGCAGGACACTCCAGTTCCTCCACACCAAACTTGTCAAACCATGTCTTCATGGAGCTGGCTTTGTACACAGGGAACAGTCATGCTGGAACAGAAAAGGGTCTTCACCAACCCCTTACCACAATGTCGGAGGAGCGCAGATGTCTTCAATGACCTTTTATCCTGTAGTATTATTTGTATAGTTCACTGGAAACACCTGAACTAGCAATTATTTGGAGGGGGGTCCTTACATTGTTGGCCGGGAGTGATGCTCAGCTGTCCACAACTATATAGTGTAGATATACTTTGGAATATACTTTTCCATTGGAAGATAAATTCTTTCATTATTCACTATGGGTCCTCTTTTATATTTAGACAGTATAAGGGTTAAAATATCAGCAAACACCAAGCACTAATATGTGATTTCTGAAGATCCACCATTAGGATTTGTGACATACTGGAAGTAAAAACACACCACACTTGTAAATAAAGATTACTAAGCTTAGTGTAGAATGGTTACAAAGAAATAATTGGTTGCAGACTGTTACAACAAAAGTAGCATTCTGACCTGTCCAATTAGGGAGACGTTGATAGACAAAGTGGATTAGAAAGAAACCGGAGTGTTGTATGAGCAGTGGGGGTTCTGGAGTGGTGGACTGAATAATAGAGTGGAAGGGAAGGAATTGTACTGATGAAATCATAGTGGAAAATCAAATTGAAATGGAAAAAAGTGCAAAGCTGAAACTGCAGTCCATCTAAGGCTACCTTCTACATAGGGTGACAACACTACTGTGTGTTTTGTCTACAGAACCAGCAGTGTTGCCACTCTGGGGGAAGTGAGGTTTTCCCCTTTCCAGGTCTGTGGCTTGCAGCTCTTAGGGGGACTGGGCCTATTTAAAGTAGCTTCTTTCCAACATCTGGCACCCAAGCAAAACTTTCCAGTTTGCACCTGAGCTCCTTCCCAGTGCCATTGCCACCTGCTTCTTACTGACTTCATGTGTGCAGACCTTTGATTTTCACTTGTCTGCCTCCTTCTCCGACCTTTGTCCTGCTTCCTGGATCGGTTTCTGCTGCTGCTTGGTTACAGTCTTCAACGGGTTACTGGAATGCTTCAGCACCAGGGGCAGACTGACACCTCATGGGGTCCCCGGGCAATAGGGGATCATGGGGCCCCTGTGTTCTTGCCCAAACTCAAAAAAAGCCTATGAAAAAGGTACCAGGGGCATCTCATGGGGCCCCCTACTGACCCCGGACCCTCGGGCAGTGCCCGAGTTTCCAAATGGTCAGTCCGCCCCTGTTCAGCACCATTTTCTTCTGGTGAGTTAGTTTCCACACGTTATGGCAGGGAGAACCTGAGGTTATGACCTAGTATCAGTATGCAGCAAAACCCATCTCCACCATCCAGAGCTTTGGTGACACTGACTGGTACTTAGTCTCAGCGTTTCCATGTCACCTGCTCACTGAGCCCACTTCCTACGGTTCCTTGCCAAAAACTAGATTACAAGTCGAACTCACAAAAACAAAAGATGCTGTTAATGATACCCCACAAGGAGGTAAGAATGAGACACTGGATACAAACTATTAGATGGTAAAAGAGGTAATTCCTTGAGCTGGATCATTTGGGTTTGGTAGCTTTCCACAAAAAACATGGGGTCCCCAGAGAAAATGGATCTGTCAGCCAGATTGACCAATCCATGTTTAATCAAACCAATTAGAGTGCTAAATGAAGGTGTTGGGCATCTAGAGCTTTTTAAATAGTTCAGCTAGTCACAGTAAAAAGGCATCCAATGTGATTTGGGGATAAGCGGTCTATTCTGCTACTGACACTAGCACCATCATTGAATGAACCCTTGCTGTAGGTTTGTCTTCCCATGGGAATCTCAAGTCCATCAAACACTTGAGTACCATCATAATCCCTGATGAAAGGGGATATGTTTTGGCACCAAGCCCTTATGAAGGGGAATGTGTTCTGGCCATTAGTCCTGATGGGAGATGGGGGCTAAGGGCCAGAACACATTCCCTTTTCATTGGGAATTAGAGACAGAAGACATCCATCCCCTTTATCGGGCTTAGGGACAGAAGACATCCTCCTTCATCAGGGCCAAGGGCCAGAACACATGCCTCTATCAGGGCCAAAGGCACAAAGACATCCCCATTCATCATGACTTCAATCCAGAAGACTTCCTCCTTCATCGGGACTTAGGGCAAGAACACATGCCTCTTCATCAAGGCTAAGGACCCAAAGACATATTTATCTTGACTTAGGATTTAGGGCCAGAACACATGCCCACTTCTTCAGGACTTGGGGCCAGAACACATGCCCACTTCATCGGGACTTGGGGCCAGAACACATGCCCACTTCATCGGCACTTGGGGCCAGAACACATGCCCACTTCATCGGGACTTGGGGCCAGAAGACATCTCCCTTAATCGGGGCTTAGGGCCAGAAGAGATGCCCCCTTCATCAGGCCTTAGGGCCAGAAGAGATGCCCCCTTCATCAGGCCTTAGGGCCAGAAGACATGCCCCCTTCATCAGGCCTTAGGGCCAGAAGACATTCCCCCTTCATCAGGCCTTATGGCCAGAACACATGCCCCCTTCATCATGGCCAGAACACATGCCCCCTTCATCAGGGCCAAAACACATGCCCCCTTCATCAGGGCTTGGGGCCAGAACACATGCCCCCTTCATCATGGCTTGGGGCAAGAACACATGCACCCTTCATCAGGGTTTAGGGCCAGAACACATCCTCCTTCTTTGGTAAATATAGACAGAAAACATCCCTATTCATCAAGGCTTAGGACCAGGACACATCCCCCTTCATCAGGGCTGAGGATCAGGACACATCCCCATTCATCAGGACTTGGGGTCAGAACACATCCCCATTCATCAGGACTGGGGGCCAGAACACATCCCCATTCATCAGGACTGGAGGCCAGAATACATCCCCATTCATCAGGACTCAGGGCCAGAACACATCCCCATTCATCAGGACTCGGGGCCAGAACACATCCCCATTCATCAGGTCTCGGGGCCAGAACACATCCCCATTCATCAGGACTGGGGGCCAGAACACATCCCCATTGATCAGGACTGGGGGCCAGAACACATCCCCATTCATCAGGACTGGAGGCCAGAACACATTCGCATTCATCAGGACTTGGGGCCAGACCACATCCCCATTCATCAGGACTCGAGGCCAGAACACATCCCCATTCATCAGGACTGGGGGCCAGAACACATCCCCATTCATCAGGACTCGGGACCAGAAGAAGTCCACATCCATCAGGTCTAAGGGCCAGTACACATCCCCCTATACCGAATATCATTTTGACTCTTCCCAGAGTTCTACTTTACAGCAACATTACAGACTGTTCAGATTTACATGAAGCGGGCCACACTTACAGATCAGAAAACTTTGACAGGACTATTGATTCCCTCTAAGGCCAGAATCAGAATTCAGATACAACAAACGCATCTTTTATTTATAAAGCAGCTGCAGACAATATGATTGGGCATCATTAGCCGGCTTTAGATGAAGAGCGTTTTATTTTCGCGCTGATATTTCTCTGCGAAGTGATTATGAATACACACTCTTATGAGGTCACCTTGTGGATCAATTTTTAATTTGAAATCTGTTGCTTTTCCCAGCCCGACATCCAACCGGCCGGCTTTGACTGCTCCCTGCTGGTCCAGGAATTACTTGGAAAATGACTGCTCAACACATAGACACCTTCTGCGGCCCTCCATGTTCTCAATCACGGCACAGGGAGGAAAAAAAACACAAAAAACCCCCACAAAAAAATAAATAAAAGCAAAAGCTGTCCTCGTGTGATCAGAATCAACACAGTTATTATTCATCCCCAAATCCTTCATTAAAGTGGACCTTTCAGTAATTATAGAAGTCTCCATCAATACATTACTGAAAGAAAAATTGCGGCAACCGATGCACTTATTATTCCTGCTAATCTAGAGCCGAGGTCAGCAACCTTTTCTATATTAAGTGCCAATTTACAAGCATTAGACAGACGGCGTGCCAGCGAACAATAGCGCGGCGTAGTTTGTTTTTTTGCACTCGGTTGTGCTGATAATAGCCAGCTAAACGTATTAATTATTAATATGTCAACTGGTAAAACACACAAAACGTGTTCATATTTCCATAAACATGTACCGAACAGGAAATTGCACTTACCATTTGAGCATCATCCCCGTCCTTCACAGCTCTGGTTCCCCCAATTCCTACGTCTTAACACCTCAGGTCACCCCGATTCCTAGAACCTCACCATGCAGGTCACCCAATTGGGGTGACATGGATGTAAAGGTGCAGGAATTGGGATGACCTGGGGGGTTGAAGGTGCAGGAATTGGGGTGACCTGGGGGTGAAAGTGCAGGAATTGGGGTGACATGAGATGTAAAGGTGCCAGAATTGGGATGACCTGGGGGGTTGAAGATGCAGGAATTGGGGTGACCTGGGGGTGAAAGTGCAGGAATTGGGGTGACATGAGATGTAAAGGTGCCAGAATTGGGATGACCTGGGGGGTGAAGGTGCAGGAATGAGGGTGACATGAGAAGTAAAGGTGCCAGAATTGGGATGATGTGGGGGGTTGAAGGTGTTGGAATGAGGGTGACCTGGGTGGTTGAAGGTGCAGGAATGACGTAGACCTGGGGGTGAAGGTGTAGGAATTAGGGTGACCTGGGGGTGAAGGCACAGGATTTAGGGTGACCTGGGGGGGTGAAGGTGCAGGAATTGGGGTGACATGAAATGTAAAGGTGCAGGAATTGGGATGACCTGGGGGGTGAAGGCACAGGAGTTAGGGTGACCTGGGGGGTGAAGGTGCAGGAATTGGGGTGACATGAAATGTAAAGGTGCAGGAATTGGGATGACCTGGGGGGCTGAAGGTGCAGGAATTGGGGTGAGCTGGGGGTGAAGGCGTAGGAATTTGGGTGACATGAGATGTAAAGGTGCAGGAATTGGGATGACCTGGGGGGTGAAGGTGCAGGAGTTAGGGTGACCTGGGGGGTGAAGGTGCAGGAATTGGGGTGACATGAGATGTAAAGGTGCAGGAATTGGGATGAACTGGGGGGTGAAGGTGCAGGAGTTAGGGTGACCTGGGGGGTGAAGGTGCAGGAATTGGGGTGACATGAGATGTAAAGGTGCAAGAGTTGGGGTGACCTGGGGGTGAAGGTGTAGGAATTGGGGTGACATGAGATGTAAAGGTGCAGAAACTGGGATGACCTGAGGGGTGAAGGTGCAGGAGTAAGGGTGACCTGGGGGGTGAAGGTGCAGGAATTGGGGTGACAGGAAATGTAAAGGTGCAGGAATTGGGATGACCTGGGGGGCTGAAGGTGCAGGAATTGGGGTGAGCTGGGGGTGAAGGTGCAGGAATGAGGGTGACCTGGGGGGTTGAAGGTGCAGGAATGAGGGTGACCTGAGCGGTTAAAGGTGCAGGAATGAGGGTGACCTGGGTGTGAAGGTGCAGGAATTGGGGTGACCTGGGGGTGAAGGTGTAGGAATTGGGGTGACATGAGATGTAAAGGTGCAAGAGTTGGGGTGACCTGGGGGTGAAGGTGCAGGAATGAGGGTGACCTGGGGGTGAAGGTGCAGGAATGAGGGTGACCTGGGGGTGAAGGTGCAGGAATGAGGGTGACCTGAGGGGTTAAAGGTGCAGGAATGAGGGTGACCTGGGTGTGAAGGTGCAGGAATTGGGGTGACCTGGGGGTGAAGGTGTAGGAATTGGGGTGACATGAGATGTAAAGGTGCAAGAGTTGGGGTGACCTGGGGGTGAAGGTGCAGGAATGAGGGTGACCTGGGGGTGAAGGTGCAGGAATGAGGGTGACCTGGGGGTGAAGGTTTAGGAATAGAGGTGACATGAGATGTAAAGGTGCAAGAGTTGGGGTGACCTGGGGGTGAAGGTACAGGAATGAGGGTGACCTGAGGGTGAAGGTGCAGGAATGAGGGTGACCTGGGGGTGAAGGTGCAGGAATGAGGGTGACCTGGGGGTGAAGGTGTAGGAATTGGGTGATATACAAAAACAGAGAGGGATTAGAATGATATTAATTATTTGCCCCAATCGCTTGTTAACCGTTGCCGTCTTAACCATAAATAGGCAAAGAAATAAACTTCTCCACCAAAGGGTCAAAGCCCCCCCCCCCCCCCCCCCGGATGAGAGAAGCAGTTATTTGTACAGTAAAAATTCATATCATTTTATTAATATAAAAAATAAAGCAGATAATCTCCAATTACAAACAGTTCAAAAGACACGCGGCGCTCAACACCCAAAGTGCTCAACACAAAATGCCTAAAAAAACCCCCAAAAATCACCTTTCAAACGTCCGGCCATAAAAGGTTACAAAATTCCAGCGCAAACAATGCCGCTCTATCTATCAATTATTGATGTCAAGCTGGTAATGGAACATAGATAAGCCCCCGGGGCCAATAACTGCCACCTAACAAAATATATTCTTCTACATATAGAAGATGTCCGTCCCAAAGATGTTATAATTGGAGCAACAAGGCAGTTCACTTTCCCCCCCATGATGTCGGTCTATAGTGGTACCCTCAATTCACCCAACGCCGACAGCCTGAGCAGATAGGCAGCAAAGCAGCAGTAAAGGTGCTTGGGATTACCTTAGCACAGTGTTTCCCAACCTTCTTTTCAGTCAAGGCACCCTTTTAAAATCATGGACAGTCCCGAGGCACCCTTTAAAATTATGGACAGTCTTGAGGCACCCTTTAAAATTATGGACAGTCCCGAGGCACCCTTTAAAATTACAGACAGTCTTGAGGCACCCTTTAAAATTTTGGACAGTCCTGAGACAGTCCATAATTTTAAAGAGTGCCTCGGGACTGTCCATAATTTTAAAGGGTGCCTCGGGACTGTCCATAATTTTAAAGGGTGCCTCAAGACTGTCCATAATTTTAAAGGGTGCCTCAAGACTGTCCATAATTTTAAAGGGTGCCTCAAGACTGTCCGTAATTTTAAAAGGTGCCTCGGGACTGTCCATAATTTTAAAGGGTGCCCTCAAGACTGTCCATAATTTTAAAGGGTGCCTCAAGACTGTCCATGATTTTAAAGGGTGCCTCAAGACTGTCCATAATTTTAAAGGGTGCCTCAAGACTGTCCATAATTTTAAAGGGTGCCTCGGGACTGTCCATAATTCTAAAGGGTGCCTTGGGACTGTCCATAATTTTAAAGGGTGCCTCGGGACTGTCCATAATTTTACAGAGTGCCTCGGGACTGTCCATAATTTTAAAGGGTGCCTCAAGACTGTCCACAATTTTAAAGGGTGCCTCAAGACCGTCCATAATTTTAAAGGGTGCCTCGGGACTGTCCATAATTTTAAAGGGTGCCTCAAGACTGTCCATAATTTTAAAGAGTGCCTCGAGACTGTCCATAATTTTAAAGGGTGCCTCGGGACTGTCTATAATTTTAAAGGGTGCCTCGGGACTGTCTATAATTTTAAAGGGTGCCTCAAGACTGTCCATAATTTTAAAGGGTGCCTCAAGACTGTCCGTAATTTTAAAAGGTGCCTCGGGACTGTCCATAATTTTAAAGGGTGCCCTCAAGACTGTCCATAATTTTAAAGGGTGCCTCAAGACTGTCCATGATTTTAAAGGGTGCCTCAAGACTGTCCATAATTTTAAAGGGTGCCTCAAGACTGTCCATAATTTTAGAGGGTGCCTCGGGACTGTCCATAATTCTAAAGGGTGCCTTGGGACTGTCCATAATTTTAAAGGGTGCCTCGGGACTGTCCATAATTTTACAGAGTGCCTCGGGACTGTCCATAATTTTAAAGGGTGCCTCAAGACCGTCCATAATTTTAAAGGGTGCCTCGGGACTGTCCATAATTTTAAAGGGTGCCTCGGGACTGTCCATAATTTTAAAGGGTGCCTCAAGACCGTCCATAATTTTAAAGGGTGCCTCGGGACTGTCCATAATTTTAAAGGGTGCCTCGGGACTGTCCATAATTTTAAAGGGTGCCTTGGGACTGTCCATAATTTTAAAGGGTGCCTCAAGACTGTCCGTAATTTTAAAGGGTGCCTCAAGACTGTCCATAATTTTAAAGGGTGCCTCCGGACTGTCTATAATTTTAAAAGGTGCCTCGGGACTGTCCATAATTCTAAAGGGTGCCTTGGGACTGTCTATAATTTTAAAGGGTGCCTCGGGACTCTCCATAATTTTAAAGGGTGCCTCAAGACTGTCCATAATTTTAAAGGGTGCCTCGGGACTGTCCATAATTTTAAAGGGTGCCTCGGGACTGTCCATAATTTTAAAGGGTGCCTCGGGACTGTCCATGATTTTAAAGGGTGCCTCGGGACTGTCCATAATTTTAAAGGGTGCCTCGGGACTGTCCATGATTTTAAAGGGTGTCTCGGGACTGTCCATGATTTTAAAGGGTGCCTCGGGACTGTCCATAATTTTAAAGGGTGCCTCAAGACCGTCCATAATTTTAAAGGGTGCCTCGGGACTGTCCATAATTTTAAAGGGTGCCTCAGGACTGTCCATAATTTTAAAGGGTGCCTCGGGACTGTCCATAATTTTAAAGGGTGCCTCAAGACTGTCCATAATTTTAAAGGGTGCCTCAAGACTGTCCATAATTTTAAAGGGTGCCTCGGGACTGTCCATAATTTTAAAGGGTGCCTCGGGACTGTCCGTAATTTTAAAGGGTGCCTCAAGACTGTCCATAATTTTAAAGGGTGCCTCCGGACTGTCTATAATTTTAAAAGGTGCCTCGGGACTGTCCATAATTTTAAAAGGTGCCTCGGGACTGTCCATAATTTTAAAGAGTGCCTCGGGACTGTCCATAATTCTAAAGGGTGCCTCAAGACTGTCCATAATTTTAAAGAGTGCCTCGGGACTGTCCATAATTTTAAAGGGTGCATCGGGACTGTCCATGATTTTAAAGGGTGCCTCGGGACTGTCCATAATTTTAAAGGGTGCCTCCGGACCGTCCATAATTTTAAAGGGTGCCTCAGGACTGTCCATAATTTTAAAGGGTGCCTCAAGACCGTCCATAATTTTAAAGGGTGCCTCGGGACTGTCCATAATTTAAAAGAGTGCCTCGGGACTGTCCATAATTGTAAAGGGTGCCTCAAGACTGTCCATAATTTTAAAGAGTGCCTCGGGACTGTCCATAATTCTAAAGGGTGACTCGGGACTGTCCATAATTTTAAAGGGTGCCTCGGGACTGTCCGTAATTTTAAAGGGTGCCTCGGGACTGTCCATGATTTTAAAGGGTGCCTCAAGACTGTCCATAATTTTAAAGGGTGCCTCAAGACTGTCCATAATTTTAAAGGGTGCCTCAAGACTGTCCATAATTTTAAAGGGTGCCTCAAGACTGTCCATAATTTTAAAGGGTGCCTCGGGACTGTCCATAATTTTAAAGGGTGCCTCGGGACTGTCCATAATTTTAAAGGGTGCCTCAAGACTGTCCATAATTTTAAAGGGTGCCTTGGGACTGTCCATAATTCTAAAGGGTGCCTTGGGACTGTCCATAATTTTAAAGGGTGCCTCGGGACTCTCCATAATTTTAAAGGGTGCCTCAAGACCGTCCATAATTTTAAAGGGTGCCTCGGGACTGTCCATAATTTTAAAGGGTGCCTCAAGACTGTCCATAATTTTAAAGGGTGCCTCAAGACTGTCCATAATTTTAAAGGGTGCCTCAAGACTGTCCATAATTTTAAAGGGTGCCTCGGGACTTTCCATAATTTTAAAAGGTGCCTCGGGACTGTCTATAATTTTAAAGGGTGCCTCAAGACTGTCCATAATTTTAAAGGGTGCCTCAAGACTGTCCATGATTTTAAAGGGTGCCTCGGGACTGTCCATAATTTTAAAGGGTGCCTCAAGACTGTCCATAATTTTAAAGAGTGCCTTGGGACTGTCCATAATTTTAAAGAGTGCCTCGGGACTGTCCGTAATTTTAAAGGGTGCCTCGGGACTGTCCGTAATTTTAAAGGGTGCCTCAAGACTGTCCGTAATTTTAAAGGGTGCCTCGGGACTGTCCAAGATTTTAAAGGGTGCCTCAAGACTGTCCATAATTTTAAAGGGTGCCTTGGGACTGTCCATAATTTTAAAGGGTGCCTCAAGACTGTCCATAATTTTAAAGGGTGCCTCGGGACTGTCCATAATTTTAAAGGGTGCCTCAGGACTGTCCATAATTTTAAAGGGTGCCTCGGGACTGTCCATAATTTTAAAGGGTGCCTCAAGACTGTCCATAATTTTAAAGGGTGCCTCCGGACTGTCTATAATTTTAAAAAGTGCCTCAGGACTGTCTATAATTTTAAAGGGTGCCTCAAGACCGTCCATAATTTTAAAAGGTGCCTTGACTGAAAAGAAGGTTGGGAAACACTGTGCTAAGGTAATCCCAAGCACCTTTACTGCTGCTTTGCTGCCTATCTGCTCATTCTAAAATGTGAAAAACTATTCTAATAATTTTATATAACGCAGCAACATCCACACGTAGGACACCCAACATTAGAGGGGATTTATTCTTCCAAAGCAAATACACTTTTGCACACTGGTACTGACTAGTATTCCAGTGTTTCTCTTCTCCCTCAGCTTTTCTCCATCACTGAGCTAATGTGACCCCAGCGCTGATGGGAGGGGCGGGGGAGGGTCAATAATGGTGCACAATGAAAACCTGTGGCTTGGTGTAACTAAAAGGCGGGCTTGTTCCACCAGCTGCTTTGTATATAGGTTTTGGGCAATTTGTAGACTTTTTGCCTTTTTCAGGCACCCCTGAAGAAGCCTCAAGGCACCCAAAGGTACCTGGGCACCCTGGTTGGGAAAGGCTGCATTAGCAAGTAAGTAAGCTTTTTTTATATTGGCTGCCACTTGGTGCAATATGTGATACCAGCCAGGGGCAGACTGACAACTCATGGGGACCCCCGGCAATAGGGGATCATGGGGCCCCTGTGTCCTCGCCCAAACTCAAACCACACCCAAAAAAGCCTATGAAAGGTACCAGGGGCATCTCATGGGGCCCCCTACTGACACCGGGCCCTCAGGCAGTGCCCAAGTTCCCAAATGGTTAGTCCGCCCCTGATAACAGCCATTCATAGGATATCATTTAGCCCAACGGCTTAAAAAGCTTTCAACTGGAGCCAACGGTGTAAATATGCGACTTGGAAAAGCAATTTTGGGACTTTTGTCTTTTTTATAGTCCAAATATATGAATGGCTAAGGTAATCACAAGCACCTTTATTTATTTATTTCAGGTACCTATATAGTGCCATCAATTTACGCAGCACTTTACATATATATTGTACATTCACACAGGGGCAGACTGAAAACTCATGGGGCCCCCGGGCAATAGAGGATCATGGGGCCCCTGTGTCCTTGCCCAAACTCCAAAAAAGCCTATGAAAAAGGTACCAGGGGCATCTCATGGGGCCCCCTACTGACCCCCCGGGCCATACCTGAGTTTCCCAATGGTAAGTCCGCCCCTGCATTCACATCAGTCCCCACCCCCGAGGAGCATACAATCTAAGGTTCCTAACTCACATTCATACATACACATACTAGGGGCCAATTTAGACAGGAGCCAATTAACCTACCAGCATGTCTTTGGGTGTGGGAGGAAACCCACGCAGCCACAGGGAGAACATGCAAACTCCAGGCAGGTGGTGCCGTGGCTGGGATTCGAACCAACGACCCGAGTACTGCCAGGTGGAAGTGCCAACCATTTAGCCACTGTGCTGCCCTACCTTTAGTGCTGCCTATCTGCTTATGTCGTCAGCGTTGGATGAATTGAAGGCATTACTATAGACCAGCATCATGGTGGAGAAAGTGCTCCAATTATAACATCGTTTGGGCGGACACAGGGGCGGACTGACAACTCATGGGGCCCCCAGGCAATAGGGGATTATGGGGCCCCTGTGCCCTTGCCCAAAATCAAAAAAGCCTATGAAAAAGGTACCAGGGGCATCTCATGGGGCCCCCTACTGGACCCGGGCCCTCGGGCAGTGCCCGAGTTTCCAAATGGTCAGTCCACCCCTGGGCGGACATCTTCTATATGTAGAAGAATATATTTAGGTAGGTAGCAGTTTTGGACCCCGGGGGCTTATCTATGTTACATTACCAGCTTGAGATCAATCATTGATAGATACGGCGGCATTGTCCGCGCTGGAACTTTGTAACATATATAATTAGTCTGATGTTCGGGCATCCAAGAGGTGATGTTTTAGGCATTTTGTGTGGCTCACGATGGATGTTGAGCGCTGCGTGTCATTGAATTATTTGTAATTGGAGATTATCTTATTTACTATTGATATGAATAAATGATATGAATTGTTCTAGAAGCCGGGAATGCTGTACAAATAATGGCTTATCCCATCCGGGGGGGGGGGGCTTTGACCCTTTGCTGGAGGAGTTCATTTCTTTGTCTATTTATGGTTAAGACGGCAACGGTTAACAAGCGATTGGGGCAAATAATTAATATCATTCTATTCCCTCTCTGTTTTTGTATATCACCCAATTCCTACACCTTCACCCCCCAGGTCACCCCAATTCCTGCACCTTTACCCCCAGGTCACCCCAATTCCTGCACCTTTACCCCCAGGTCACCCCAATTCCTGCACCTTCACCCCCCAGGTCATTCCAATTCCTACACCTTGACCCCCAGGTCACCCCAATTCTTGCACCTTCACCCCCCAGGTCACCCCAATTCCTGCACCTTCACCCCCCAGGTCACCCCAATTCCTGCACCTTCACCCCCCAGGTCACCCCAATTCCTGCACCTTTACATCTCAGGTCACCCCAATTCCTGCACCTTCACCCCCCAGGTCACCCCAATTTCTGCACCTTCACCCCCCAGGTCATCCCAATTCCTGCACCTTTACATCTCATGTCACCCCAATTCCTGCACCTTTATATCTCATGTCACCCCAATTCCTACACCTTCATCTCCAGGTCACCTCAATTCCTGCACCTTCAACCCCCCCCAGGTCATCCCAATTCCTGCACATTTACATCTCATGTCACCCCAATTCCTGCACCTTCGCCCCCAGGTCACCCAAATTCCTGCACCTTTACATCTCATGACACCCCATTTCCTGCACCTTCACCCCCAGGTCACCCCAATTCCTGCACCTTTACATCTCATGTCACCCCAATTCCTGCATCTTCACCCCCAGGTCACCCTAATTCCTGCACCTTCAATCCCAGGTCACCCTAACTTCTGCACCTACAACCCCCTAGATCATCCCAATTCCTGCACCTTTACATCTCATTTCACCCCAATTTCTGCACTTTCAACCCCAGGTCACCCTAACTCCTGCACCTTCAACCCCCTAGGTCATCCCAATCCCTGCACCTTTACATCTCATTTCACCCCAATTCCGCACCTTCACCCCCAGGTCACTCCAATTCCTGCACCTTCACCCCCAGGTTACCCTATTTCCTGAACCTTCACCCCCCAGGTCACCCCAATTACTGCACTTTTACATCTCAGGTCACCCCAACTCCTGCACCTGTACACCTTGAATTACTCAAACTCCTGTACCTTCACATCTCAGATCACCCCCGATTCCTGCGCCTTCAACCCTCGGGTCACCCCAGTTCTTGTACCTTCACCCCTCCAGGGCAGGCCAATTCCTGCACCTTCATTCTCAGATCAGCCCGATTCCTCTAACCTCACACCACGGATTACTAAAATTCCTGTACCTTCAATCCTCAGATCACTCCAATTCCTACATCTTCACCTTCCAGGTCGCCCTAATACCCGCACCTTTACATCTCAGATCACCCCAATTCCTGTATCTTCACACCTCAGATTACTCCAATTCACACTCCTTCACCCCTCAGATCATCTCAACCCTCCGATCATTCCAATTCCTGCAGCTTTCCACTTCAGATCACCCCAAGTCCTGCAGCTTTCCACCTCAAATCCCCGCAAGTCACACAGGGATCTCCAGCCTGGCTTAAAAGGCCTTTTGCATTCCATCCTAGCCCCCATCTCCATAAAAGGGACAGGAGGACTACAGCCAGCTCCTTCTGCATACAGGTCAACCCCACTCGGCCTCCTGCCTTGTCCAGTGCCTAAGTGTGCTGGCTACATCCTCTGGGGTGTTTAGCTTCCATGCCCCATGAGAATGTGTGCCCCTCCCCACCTAGCTTGTATGTAGTTGCTGACTCTCCCCTGACATCACTGAGGGGGGGCTCTACCTGAAGGGGGTTGAACACCTTGTGTCACTACCTGATGTACCAGAAAAGTTTCACCACCTAGTGGCCATGTAGCTAGCTGCACCTGCCTATATACGTAACAAAGGAAAGGGCAACATCATTGACCTAATATGGCCATAAGGACATATACTATTTTGCCAGAAGTATTGGCCCCGCCCTCCAAATCATTGGATTCGGGTGTTCCAATCACCTCCATGGCCACATGTGTATACAATCAGGCCCCTAGGCATGCAGACGGCTTCTACAAACATTGGTGAAAGAATGGGTTGCTCTCAGGAGCTCAGTGACTCCAAGCGTGGTCCCGTGATAGGTGGCCACCTGGGCAATAAGTCCATCCGTGACATTTCCTGGCTACTAAACATTCCACGCTCAACTGTTAGTGGGATTATAACAAAGTGGAAGCAACTGGGAACAACAGCAACTCAACCACCAAGTGGTAGGCCACGTCACATGACAGGGCGGGGTCAGCGCATGCTGAAGCGCACAGTGCGCAGGAGTCACCAACTGTCTGCAGAGTCAATAGCTAAAGACCTCCAAACTTGGTGTGGCCTTCAGATGAGCCCAACAACAGTGCGTAGAGAGCTTCATGGAATGGGTTTCCATGGCCGAGCAGCTGCATCCAAGCCTTCCATCACCAAGTGCAATGCAAAGCGTCGGATGCCATGGTGTAAAGCACGCCACCACTGGACTCTAGAGCAGAGGAGACGTGTTCTCTGGAGGGACCAATTACTGTCTGGCAATCCAATGGATGTGTCTGGGTTTGACAGCTGCCAGGAGAACGGTACTTACCTGACTGCATTGTGCCAAGTGTAAAGTTTGGTGGAGGGGGGATTATGGTGTGGGGTTGTTTTTCAGGGGTTGGGCTTGGCCCCCCTAGTTCCAGTGATGGGAACTCTTAAGGCGTCAGCAGACCCAGATATTTTTGACAATTTCATGCTCCCAACTTTGTGGGAAGAGTTTGGGGATGTTCCAAAGTGACAGCACCAGTGCACAAAGCAAGGTCAATAAAGATATGGAGGAGCCAGTTTGGGGTGGAGGAACTTGACTGGCCTGCACATAGTCCTGCCCCAACCCCATAGAACACCTTTGGGATGAATTAGAGCGGAGACTGTGAGCCAGGCCTCCTCCCCCGACATCAGTGCCTGACCTGACAAATGTGCTTCTGGAAGAATGGTCCAACCTTCCCATAGACACCCTCCTAAACCTTGTGGACGGCCTTCCCAGAAGAGTTGAAGCTGTTATAGCTGCAAAGGGCGGGGCCAAACTCAATATTGAACCCTACGGACTAAGACTGGGGGGCCATTAAAGGTCATGTGCGTGGAAAGGGCGGGGCCAACTCAATATTGAACCCTACGGACTAAGACTGGGAGGCCATTAAAGGTCATGTGCGTGGAAAGGGCGGGGCCAACTCAATATTGAACCCTATGGACTAAGAATGGGAGGCCATTAAAGGTCATGTGTGTGGAAAGGGCGGGGCCAACTCAATATTGAACCCTACGGACTAAGACTGGGAGGCCATTAAAGTTCATGTGTGTGGATAGGTAGGCGGCCCAATACTTTCAGCAATATAGTGTATCTGTCTCGGTGTGAGTGTGCAGCTATAGGGAACTACCTGTGACATTATGTGGAATGACTGAGGTGCTGGAGTTGACGTGTTGAAGAAAGACAATAACATTCATATATGGGGCGCAATCTTAAAGCCGGCTGATCTCTCAATAAAGAGCACCTGTCACTGCCCCAGCACAGAAGGCATGTTGTTCATCCCCTGTGATAGCAATAAAGTTTTTAAAAAAGCAGCGTATTTAAATAAAATAAATAATACAAATATAAAAAAATGTAAAGCATTCCCCCCCCCCCCTGTGCTCTTGTGAATGAACATGTACGTTCCGCACACATATGTAAACGGTGATCGCACCACACATGTGAGGTATCACCGCGAGGATCAGAGCGAAAGCAATAATTCTAGGGCTGGACCTCCCTTGTAACTCTAAACTGGTAACCTGCAGGGGCGGACTGACCATTTGAGCACTCGGGAGCTGCCCGAGGGCCCGGGGTCAGTAGGGGGCCCCATGAAATGCCCCTGGTACCTTTTTATAGGCTTTTTTGAGTGTGGGCAAGGACACAGGGGCCCCATGATCCCCTATTGCCCGGGGGCCCCATGAGTTGTCAGTCCGCCCCTGGTAACCTGGAAAAGCTGGTAAAATGTTGACTTTGGAGACTTGCAGGTACCATAGTTTGTCCCATTTCCCGCTTCCATTAAAAAAAAATAAAAACACCTGGTGATCCTGCCATGAAGGTCCTGTAATAGCACTCATTTCAGCACACATTACGCCGGCATGGTCCACTTTTGTCACCATCAGGAAACCTGCTTTGACAAATGCCATGCATTTATTTCTAGAGTGCGTGTAGAGAGGAAGTGACTGCAAAGCGGCTTCAGGAGATCAGCAGCACTGAAATGTAACAAAAGGATGAAAGAAAAAAGTGAAAACAAATTTTGTGTGTTTAAAATACAAAGTGCTTTAGCGAACTACAAGGTCAACCAGCTGAGGATTCTATTCACTTTAAATTACCAATACCCCCTTGTTTCCTTTAAAACAACCCCCTCCCCCTATAGCCCTCTGTTACTTTATAATAACAAGCTGTCGAAATACCATATTGGCAGGCAGGGCCCATCTGACAGCCCTCTGCGAGGAGAAGAATCTATCTGGACCTGGTTGCAGATGAACATTGATCCCGAGTTTTCTGCAAAGTGTCTTCACTTAAGATTCCTTGCGCAGACATTCGTCAAATTCACCTCCAACAAAGGGAATTTTAACAAATGCAATCCATCAGCCTTTTAAATTGTACAGTTTGTGATCAATGTGTCAAAAAGCGGCTTCACTTCATTAAACTGTGTCTGACTTCCCCGAAGAGAACTGCTGAGAGGGACGTGGAAGTAAAAATAAGAATACTTTTTTTTTTTCACAGTTGGTGTTGAGCAATTAACCTGTGCACCGAGCACTGGATGTGAAGAGCAGCTGAGTGCGGCTACATGATTTTCATTTTTGTTGGACCGACAATGAGTGGAAATAATCATCATAATAAAGCCGCAATTACTGATACAGAAGTTCAGTGGAGCTACTTTCCTTGGAATTTAGTTTGTAGGCACTATGCTAAAGGTCACCGCATGGCCAGTGCTAGCCCAAAGGTCACCCCCATTGCCAATGCTAGCCTGAAAGTCACCCCATTGCCAGTGCTAGCCAAAAGGTCAGCCCACGGCCAATGCTATCCCAAGGGTCAGCCCACGGTCAATGCTATCCCAAGGGTCAGCCCACGGCCAATGATATCTCAAGGGTCAGCCCACAGCCAATGATATCCCAAGGGTCAGCTCACAGCCAGTGCTAGCCCAAAAGTCACCCCCACAGCCAATGCTAGCCTGAAAGTCACCCCCACGGCTAGTGCTAGCCTGAAAGTCAAACCCATGGCTAGTGCTAGCCTGAAAGTTCTCCCCATGGCTAGTGCTAGCCGAAAGGTCAGCCCATGGCCAATGCTATCCCAAGGGTCACATCACGGCCAATGCTATCCCAAGGGTCAGCCCACGGCCAATGCCAGCCCAAAGGTCAGCCCACGGCCAATGCCAGCCCAAGGGTCAGATCATGGCCAATGCTATCCCAAGGGTCAGCCCATGGCCAATGTCATCCCAAGGGTCAGCCCACGGCCAATGCCAGCCCAAGGGTCAGCCCACGGCCAGTGCTAGCCCAAAGGTCAACCCATGGCCAGTGCTAGCCTAAGGGTCAACCCACGGCCAGTGCTATTCCAAGGGTCAGCCCACGGCCAGTGCTATCCCAAGAGTCAGCCCACGGCTAGTGCTAGCCTAAAGGTCAGCCCAAGGCCAGTACTAACCCAAAGATCAGCCCACGACCAATGCTAGCCTGAAAGTCACCCCCACAGCCAGTGCTAGCTCAAAGGTCAGCGTACGGCCACTGCTAGCCCAAAGGTCAGCCCACGGCCAGTGCTAGTCCAAAGGTCAGCCCACAGCCAGTGCCAGCCCAAGGGTCAACCCATGGCCAGTGCCAGCCCAAGGGTCAGCCCACGACCAGTGCCAGCCCAAGGGTCAGCCCATGGCCAGTGCTAGCCCAAAAGTCAGCCCACGGCCAATGCCAGCCCAAGGGTCAGCCCAAGGCCAATGCTAGCCTCAAGGTCATCGCATGACCAGAAATACCCCAGGACAGCAACGCTGGAGAGCTTCGTATCTCAAGTAAGTCTACACATGTGGTATCCCCCAAGCCGCAAAGAAAGACTGGACGAAGATGGAAGCTCCGAGAAAGGACAGCAATGCTGGAGAGCTTTGTATCTCAAGTAGGTCTACACACGCGGCATCCCCCAAGCCCCAAAGAAAGACTGGACGAAGATGGAAGCACCGAGAAAGGACAGCAACGCTGGAGAGCTTCGGATCTCAAGTAAGTCTACACATGTGGCATCCCCCAAGCCCCAAAGAAAGACTGGACGAAGATGGAAGCACCGAGAAAGGACAGCAACGCTGGAGAGCTTTGTATCTCAAGTCAGTCTACACATGTGGTATCTCCCAAGCCCCAAAGAAAGACTGGAAGAAGATAGAAGCACCGAGAAAGGACAGCAACGCTGGAGAGCTTCGTATCTCAAGTAAGTCTACACATGTGGTATCCCCCAAGCCCCAAAGAAAGACTGGATGAAGATGGAAGCTCCGAGAAATGACAGCAACGCTGGAGAACTTCGTATCTCAAGTCTACACGTGGTATCCCCCAAGCCCCAAAGAAAGACTGGACGAAGATGGAAGCACCGAGAAAGGACAGCAACGCTGGAGAGCTTCGTATCTCAAGTAAGTCTACACACGTGGTATCCCCCAAGCCCCAAAGAAAGACTGGACGAAGATGGAAGCACCGAGAAAGGACAGCAACGCTGGAGAGCTTCATATCTCAAGTAAGTCTACACATGTGGCATCCCCCAAGCCCCAAAGAAAGACTGTATGAAGATGGAAGCTCTGAGAAAGGACAGCAACGCTGGAGAGCTTCGTATCTCAAGTAAGTCTACACATGTGGTATCCCCCAAGCCCCAAAAAAAGACTGGAAGAAGATGGAAGCACCGAGAAAGGACAGCAACGATGGAGAGCTTCGTATCTCAAGTAAGTCTACACATGTGGTATCCCCCAAGCCCCAAAGAAAGACTGGAAGAAGATGGAAGCACCAAGAAAGGACAGCAACGCTGGAGAGCTTCGTATCTCAAGTAAGTCTACACATGTGGTATCCCCCAAGCCCCAAAGAAAGACTGGATGAAGATGGAAGCTCCGAGAAATGACAGCAACGCTGGAGAACTTCGTATCTCAAGTCTACACGTGGTATCCCCCAAGCCCCAAAGAAAGACTGGACGAAGATGGAAGCACCGAGAAAGGACAGCAACGCTGGAGAGCTTCGGATCTCAAGTAAGTCTACATATGTGGCATCCCCCAAGCCCCAAAGAAAGACTGGATGAAGATGGAAGCTCTGAGAAAGGACAGCAACGCTGGAGAGCTTCGTATCTCAAGTAAGTCTACACATGTGGTATCCCCCAAGCCCCAAAAAAAGACTGGAAGAAGATGGAAGCACCGAGAAAGGACAGCAATGCTGGAGAGCTTCGGATCTCAAGTAAGTCTACACATGTGGCATCCCCCAAGCCCCAAAGAAAGACTGGACGAAGATGGAAGCACCGAGAAATGACAGCAACGCTGGAGAACTTCGTATCTCAAGTCTACACGTGGTATCCCCCAAGCCCCAAAGAAAGACTGGACGAAGATGGAAGCACCGAGAAAGGACAGCAACGCTGGAGAGCTTCATATCTCAAGTAAGTCTACACATGTGGTATCTCCCAAGCCCCAAAGAAAGACTGGACGAAGATGGAAGCACCGAGAAAGGACAGCAACGCTGGAGAGCTTCGGATCTCAAGTAAGTCTACACATGTGGCATCCCCCAAGCCCCAAAGAAAGACTGGATGAAGATGGAAGCTCTGAGAAAGGACAGCAACGCTGGAGAGCTTCGTATCTCAAGTAAGTCTACACATGTGGTATCCCCCAAGCCCCAAAAAAAGACTGGAAGAAGATGGAAGCACCGAGAAAGGACAGCAACGATGGAGAGCTTCGTATCTCAAGTAAGTCTACACATGTGGTATCCCCCAAGCCCCAAAGAAAGACTGGAAGAAGATGGAAGCACCAAGAAAGGACAGCAACGCTGGAGAGCTTCGTATCTCAAGTAAGTCTACACATGTGGTATCCCCCAAGCCCCAAAGAAAGACTGTAAGAAGATGGAAGCACCGAGAAAGGACAGCAATGATGGAGAGCTTCGTATCTCAAGTAAGTCTACACATGTGGTATCCCCCAAGCCCCAAAGATAGACTGGATGAAGATGGAAGCACAGAGAAAGGACAGCAACGCTGGAGAGCTTCGTGTCTCAAGTCTACACGTGGTATCCCCCAAGCCCCAAAGAAAGACTGGACGAAGAGGGAAGCTCCGAGAAAGGACAGCAACGCTGGAGAGCATCGTATCTCAAGTAAGTCTACACATGTGGTATCCCCCAAGCCCCAAAGAAAGACTGGAAGAAGATGGAAGCACCAAGAAAGGACAGCAACGCTGGAGAGCTTCGTATCTCAAGTAAGTCTACACATGTGGTGCATACTAGCACATTATGGCATAAACCACCTGGGGCCCATGCAAGCAGAGTTCATTACCACTTTAATAGCACTTTACTTTTGTGCTCTTCTTTTGTCCTAGCTCTTCTCCTTTTGTAAAGTTTTGTGTTCACCCTCTTTTAGGATCACAAAGCTGTAATCTGCTTCTGCTATAAAACACGAAACACCCTGGATACGACTCGGACAGAAGACCCTCATATTGATGAAAGGAATTGTGAGACTTTGGGATTATTCTTTTCTGTTGGTTTAGTTCACTTTGTGACATTGTATCCTTTATTACATTCATTGATTTTTGCTGTAGAAATGTTTTTTATTTCTTTGCGTGTCCTACTTTTCATGCGTCTTTCAAATTGGCACACAAGCCGTAACGTCTCCGGCACACACCATACCCAGCGCCTTTCCAATTGAACTCCTAGAACAGACATCTGTAAGACATCAACAAGTGAGCAGCCCCCCCCCAGCCCTAATTACGGCTCTTGGATTCCGAAGCTACACCCCACCTTGTGCTTGCTTTGCCTCCAGCCGGGCCGAGCTAGAAGAAGACGGCTACCCAACGGTGCAGAAAGACTAGTGGCTTAATATTTGTCTACACAAAAACTGCCTTCGTCTAGAAAACACCGATGACAAATAGAGAGAAGAGAAAAAAAAAATCAGCAATTGTCCTAATAAAACGGATTGTTCTTTCCATCAATTATTCACCGGAGGGGAAAAAAAAAATAAATAAAAGTCTGCATTAAAATTAATCATTAGGCTGGCAAAAGCTTCTTTGCATTAATAATGAAACAACATTTTCGATGAATGCAGAATGATAAAGGAGGGAGCGAGGGAAGGGAGAGAATTCCCAGTCCACAGGGAAGATGAAGACATCTTTTTGTTTAGGAGACAACCCTGATGTTATTTACTGCGCCAGTGATGTGCGGTTTAAGAGAGCGAAACGCGTTGCTCGCCTCCAGTTAGTCTTTCAATTAGACGGCTTTGATATCGCTATCAGAGAGGTGTATTTGCCAACATGAAACGGAGGAGGAGGACTTTGTGTTTCTTAGTGCAACACAAGTTTCAAAGGGTGACATTTTCTGTTTTGGCAGTTTTTCCTGAATAAATAATATACTGTACTTTGTGTACAGAATAATTTAGTGATACTGACAAATAAAGGATGTCAGAAATCAGCAAGACTTCAAAAAGATTGAAATGTACAACAGAGAGCTTTCATGTGAGGACTCGCCATGGAGATACTCCGATAATCTGATGACGTGTGGCAGTGCTTAATGGCCTCCAAAACTTGTTCCTCATTCGTGGTCGGTCCCAAAGTGTCATGGAGGTGGGGCTTTAGGGATCCGAAGTGGGGTTGAGGGTGACATCTAGAAAAGGGTATGCAGGACGCCTCGAGTTGGAGGTTGGCTTAGCAGGTGGAGCAATGGAGGGTGCCAAGCAGGGGCGGACTGACAACTCATGGGGCCCCTGGGAAATAGGGGATCATGGAGCCCCTGTGTCCTTGCCCAAACTCAAAAAAGCCTATGAAAAAGGTACAGGGGCATCTCATAGGGCCCCCTACTGACCCGGGCCCTCGGGCAGTGCCTGAGTTTCCAAATGGTCAGTCCACCCCTGGTGCCAAGGTTATTGCCCGTGGCATGAGCGGAGGCTGAGCAGTGGAGGCTGCTGATGCTCTTGACTGATCATGAGCGGAGTCCAGGGTCCAACAACTTGTGTATCCTGGCTGCAGCAGTGTGGAGATGGTGTTCCTGTAGTAATCAATAAGTGGACTTAGTGTCGAGCATTGGAGGGGGCTGAGCAATGGAGGCTGCTGAGGTTCTTGGCTGTAGCATGAGCAGAGGCTGAGCAGTGGAGGGGGCTGAGCAATGGAGGCTGATGTGGCTCTTGGTCGTAGCATGAGCTGAGGTTGAACATTGGAGGCTGTTTAGGATCCTGGCTGCAGCATGAGCAGAGCAGTGAAGGCTGATGAAATTCTTGGCTGTAGCATGAGTGGAGGCTGAGCAGTGAAGGTGTCTAGGGTTCTCGACTGATCGTGAGCTGAGTCCAGAGTCCAACAACTTGTGTATCCTGGCTGCAGCAGTGTGGAGATGGTGTTCCTGTAGTAATCAATAAGTGGACTTAGTGTCGAGCATTGGAGGGGGCTGAACAATGGAGGCTGCTGAGGCTCTTGGCTGTAGCATGAGCAGAAGCTGGGCAGTAGAGGCTGCTGAGGCTCTTGACTGATCGTGAGCTGAGTCCAAAGTCCAACAACTTGTGTATCCTGGCTCTAAGTGTGAAGATGGTGTACCTGTAGTGATCAATAAGTGGACTCAATGTTGAACAGTGGAGGGGGCTGATCATTGGAGGCTGCTGAGGCTCTTGGCTGTGGCATGAGCAGAGGCTCTTGGCTGTAGCATGAGCAGAGGCTGAGCAGTGGAGGCTGCTAAGGCTCTTGACTGATCGTGAGCGGAGTCCAAAGTCCAACAACTTGTGTATCCTGGCTGCAGCAGTGTGGAGATGGTGTACCTGTAGTAATCAATAAGTGAACTTATTGTTGAGCAGTGGAGGGGGCTGAGCATTGGAGACTGCTGAGGCTCTTGGCTGAGGCATGAGCAGAGGCTGAGCAGTGGAGGCTGCTGAGGCTCTTGGCTGATTATGAGCTGAGTCCAGAGTCCAACAACTTGTGTATCCTGGCTGCAGCAGTGTGGAGATGGTGTTCTTGTAGTAATCAATCAGTGGACTTAATGTCAAGCAGTCGAGGGAGCTGAGCATTGGAGACTGCTGAGGCTCTTGGCTGTAGCATGAGCAGAGGCTGAGCAGTGGAGGCTGATGTGGCTCTTGGCCGTAGCATGAGCTGAGGTTGAACATTGGAGGCTGTTTAGGATCCTGGCTGCAGAATGAGCAGAGCAGTGAAGGCTGATGAAATTCTTGGTTGTAGCATGAGTGGAGGCTGAGCAGTGAAGGTGTCTAGGGTTCTCATCTGATCATGAGGCGAGTCCACAGTCCAACTGCAGTAATCAATGAGTGGGCATAGTGTCGAGCAGTGAAGGAGGCTGAGCAATGGAGGCTGCTGAAGTTCTTGACTGATCGTGAGCAGAGTCCACAGTCCAACTGCATTAACCAATGAGTGGGGCTTAGTACTGAGCAGTGAAGGAGGCAAAGCAATGGAAGCTGCTGAGGTTCTTGGCTGTGGCCAGGGGCGGACTGACAACTCATGGGGCCCCCGGGCAATAGGGGATCATGGGGCCCCTGTGTCCTTGCCCAAACTAAAAAAGGCCTATTAAAAAGGTACCAGGGGCATCTCATGGGGCCCCCTACTGACCCTGGGCCCTCAGGCAGTGCCCAAGTTTACAAATGGTCAGTCCGCCCCTGGCTGTAGCATGAGCTGAGGCTGAGAAGTGGAGGCTGCTGAGGTTCTTGACTGATCATGAGCAGAGGCTGAGAAGTGGAGGCTGCTGAGGTTCTTGACTGATCATGAGCTGAGTCCAGAGTCCAACAGCTTGCAAATCTTGGCTAATGCAGTATGAAGATGGCGGTCCTGCAGTAATCAATGAGTTGGCTTAGTGTCGAGAAGTGGAGGCTGAGCAGTGGAGGCTGCTGAGGTTCTTGGTTTGTTGTATGAGCCGTGTCCAGAGTCCAACAGCTTGAGTATCATGGCTGCCACAGAGTGGAGATGGAGATGTGAAAGCAATCGACGGTAGCTCAGTGCTGAGCAGAGAAGGCCGCTGAGGTTCTTGGTAGGTTGAGTTTGTGGTCACTGCGTTCGTTTTCTTTTTTTTAAGTCCTTGTTGATCCTGCCCGAAAACCAGCATCCTTGTCACTTCCTTTGAGTTGAACTGAAAACACAAACGCGCTGCCTGACCATTGGAAACTCGGGCACTGCCTGAGGGCCCGGGGTCAGTAGGGGGCCCAATGAGATGCCCCTGGTACCTTTTTCATAGGCTTTTTTGAGTTTGGGCAAGGACACAGGGGCCCCATGATCCCCTATTGCCCGGGGGCCCCACGAGTTGTCAGTTCGCCCCTGGCTGGGTGGGATCTATTATTGAGGGAGGGGTCTATTGTGGCTGAAGGGTGTATTGTTGCTGGGAGGGATCTATTATTGAGGGAGGGGTCTATTGTGAATGAAGAGTGTATTGTTGCTGGGAGGGATCTATTATCGAGGGAGGGGTCAATTGTGGCTGAAGGATGTATTGTTGCTGGGAGGGATCTATTATCGAGGGAGGGGTCTACTTGTGGCTGAAGGGTGTATTGTTGCTGGGAGGGATCTATTATCGAGGGAGGGGTCTATTGTGGCTGAAGGGTGTATTGTTGCTGGGAGGGATCTATTATCGAGGGAGGGGTCTATTGTGGCTGAAGGGTGTATTGTTGCTGGCTCCAGGGGATCTATTATTGAGGGAGGGGTCTATTGTGGCTGAAGGGTGTATTGTTGCTGGGAGGGATCTATTATTGAGGGAGGAGTCTAATGCTGGCTGCAGGGGATCTATTTGACTGCTTTTCTTGTGATCATTAAATTCCATACAAATGACTCCACAATACGGATATTTGGTTCTGTTTTCTCTATAAGGGGCAGTTATCAGAAGTGTGTAGGGGGTGGAACCAAGGGATGATGCTCGGAGGTGGGTAGGGGGCGGAGACTCGGGATTGAGAGAATGGCGGAGTTGGGGGGTTTGGAATACCTGCACCTGGTGGTCACCTTAGGACAGGAAGTGTGTTATTGGCAGGATCACCAGGTGAAAAAACCTGAAAAAAAACAATATTCGTTGGGTTTGGATACAATGTAACACTCCTCTTGTAAATTCCCTGAATGGTAAAAATGAACAGCAGGACCCCCCGGGAGTAATGTCCCCTCCCAATCCAACCCATCCCCCGCCTGGCTGGGCGGCTGTCTCAGATCCATATCATATCGGTCAGAGATACGAGGCCGAGCGGACTTCAGATCTCACATCGATGTTCGTGCGTTCGATGTGTGATAGGAGACGCTTGTGATGGGAAGGTTGGTGTGAAACGAAAAAAAAAAAAAAAAAGCCAAAACGATGGGGAGCTGCCTTGTCTCATTTATCAAACTGTCTGAAATACGAACTGCGGGAGAGGAAAAAAAAATGGAGCAAATGGAGTGAGAAATCCTGCCGGGTGATCTAGATAAATGGTGGATTTTTGTATCGACCTCAGTGATTGGATGATTTCATTTTTATATTCCACTCAGTATACCTAGTGTGTCTGTATTATGAAGGAATGAAGGAATGAAGGAGACCGCCGTCACCAAACCATTTCCACAACAATCTTCCCAAAGAAAGATTATAACAGCATTTAAAGTGTTACTGAACCCACAACAGTAGAATCAGTCTGTAGATGCAGCAAAGCGTGCTTGTTATACTCACTGTGGAACCTAATGGGTTAATCCTCTGCATTGTGTAAAAAGGCTGTTTGATCCTGTCTTCTCTGTTCCTCCTCTTGTTCAAATGTCAATGTCTTAGCTCCTGATAAGACAGACTGAACCATAGCCATTCTGCACATGATCAGTTTAGTGTGTATTGCTAGAGAGTTTTTTTTTCTTTTCTTGGGAGAGTGCATGTGATCAGTACAGGGCCAATCAGCACTGTCCAGACAGAGGTCAGGGGTTCTGCATCCTCCTACAGCAGAAAGAAAACTCCTCCTACAAGCTTTAACCATTGCTCTGCTGGACACTGATAGAAGTCACAAGACTGCTATATACGGCTGATGAGAAAAGGGATTTAGCAGTTTATATTTACTAAAATAATTGCATTTCCATGTTCTGTGTACTGTGGGAAACCAGATATAGTGAATGCGGGGTCCGGGGAGAGCGTATATAGTGAATGCAGGGTCCGGGGAGAGCGGATATAGTGAATGCTGGGTCCGGGGAGAGTGGATATAGTGAATGTGGGGTCCGGGGAGAGCGGATATAGTGAATGCGGGGTCCGGGGAGAGCGGATATAGTGAATGCGGGGTCCGGGGAGAGCGGATATAGTGAATGCGGGGTCCGGGGAGAGAGGATATAGTGAATGCGGGGTCCGGGGAGACCAGATATAGTGAATGTGGGGTCCGGGGAGAGCGGATATAGTGAATGCAGGGTCCGGGGAGAGCGGATATAGTGAATGCGGGGTCCGGGGAGAGCGGATATAGTGAATGTGGGGTCCGGGGAGAGCGGATATAGTGAATGCGGGGTCCGGGGAGAGCGGATATAGTGAATGCGGGGTCCGGGGAGAGCGGATATAGTGAATGCGGGGTCCGGGGAGAGCGGATATAGTGAATGCGGGGTCCGGGGAGAGCGGATATAGTGAATGCGGGGTCCGGGGAGAGCGGATATAGTGAATGCGGGGTCCGGGGAGAGCGGATATAGTGAATGCGGGGTCCGGGGAGAGCGGATATAGTGAATGCGGGGTCCGGGGAGAGCGGATATAGTGAATGCGGGGTCCGGGGAGAGCGGATATAGTGAATGTGGGGTCCGGGGAGAGCGGATATAGTGAATGTGGGGTCCGGGGAGAGCGGATATAGTAAATGCGGGGTCCAGGGAGAGCGGATATAGTGAATGCAGGGTCCAGGGAGAGCGGATATAGTGAATGCGGGGTCCGGGGAGAGCGGATATAGTGAATGCAGGGTCCAGGGAGAGCGGATATAGTGAATGCGGGGTCCGGGGTTTAGTAACACTAGTGTATTGGATGCATTATATTTACCTGTAGAAGGCTCCCTTGTGTAGACATCCAAGAAGCCCCTAGACTGCTGCTGGTTGCCGTCATCTTAAATGTGATGTTAGCAGCCTCTGCAGAATCAAGTGATACGCTATAATAATATTATAATAAATAATAATAATTATTAACAACAATAACAATATTTTGATACATTCTCCCCTCTCCCCCAGCAGCTATATAAAAGGTTATGTAGAGTGTATCACAATGCACTCTGAAGAAGTTGGAGTACAATAACCCCCAACATTGGTGTCATAAATATCAATACATACATACATGCACACCTCTGGGTGATATAAGGACCCACTTATTAATGAAGGTTTACATTGCTGCTTTGCTTTTTTATACCCCATGACAATTATTGATGCAATCACAATGAATCCAATTATTGTGAATGCAATAATAACCCCCAACACTGGTCTCATTGGATGCAATAACTACCCCTAACATTGGTGTCAGTGGATGCAATAATTACCCCCAACATTGGTCTCATTGGACGCAATAACTACCCCTAACATTGGTGTCAGCGGATACAAAAATAACCCCCAATATTGGTGTCATAAATATTAATAAAACATACACACCTCTGGGTGATACAGGGACCCACTGTATTAATGAAGGTTTACATTGTCATTTTGCTTTTTTTTTTACCCCATGACAATTATTCATGCAATCCAAGCACAATTAATCCAATTATTGTGGATGCAATAATAACCCCCAACATTAGTCTCAGTGGATGCAATAATAACCCCCAACATTGGTCTCAGTGGATGCAATAATAACCCCCAACACTGGTGTCAGTGGATGCAATAATAACCCCCAACACTGGTGTCAGCGTACGCAATAATAACCCCCAACATTGGTGTCAGTGGATGCAATAATAACCCCCAACACTGGTGTCAGCGTACGCAATAATAACCCCCAACATTGGTGTCAGCGTATGCAATAATAACCCCCAACATTGGTCTCAGTGGATGCAATAATAACCCCCAACATTGGTGTCAGCGTATGCAATAATAACCCCCAACATTGGTCTCAGTGGATGCAATAATAACCCCCAACATTGGTGTCAGCGTATGCAATAATAACCCCCAACATTGGTCTCAGTGGATGCAATAATAACCCCCAACACTGGTGTCAGCGTATGCAATAATAACCCCCAACATTGGTCTCAGTGGATGCAATAATAACCCCCAACACTGGTGTCAGCGTATGCAATAATAACCCCCAACATTGGTCTCAGTGGATACAATATTAACCCCCAACACTGGTCTCAGTGGATGCAATAATAACCCCCAACATTGGTGTCAGCGTATGCAATAATAACCCCCAACATTGGTGTCAGCGTATGCAATAATAACCCCCAACACTGGTGTCAGCGTATGCAATAATAACCCCCAACATTGGTGTCAGCGTATGCAATAATAACCCCCAACATTGGTGTCAGTGGATGCAATAATAACCCCAACATTGGTGTCAGCGTATGCAATAATAACCCCCAACACTGGTGTCAGCGTATGCAATAATAACCCCCAACATTGGTGTCAGCGTATGCAATAATAACCCCCAACATTGGTGTCAGTGGATGCAATAATAACCCCAACATTGATGTCAGCGTATGCAATAATAACCCCAACATTGGTGTCAGCGTATGCAATAATAACCCCCAACATTGGCGTCAGCGTATGCAATAATAACCCCCAACATTGGTGTCAGCGTATGCAATAATAACCCCCAACATTGGTGTCATAAATATTAATAATACACACATGCACACCTCTGGGTGATACAGGGACCCATTGTATTTTGCTATTTTGCTTTTTTTACCCCATGGCAATCATTGATTAGCCCAGTGTTTCTCAACTCCAGTCCTCATGGACCCCCAACAGGTCATGTTTTCAGGATTTCCATTATTTTGCACAGGTGATTTGATCAGTTTCACTGCCTTAGTAATTACCACAGCTGTTTCATCTGAGGGAAATCCTGAAAACATGACCTGTTGGGGGTCCATGAGGACTGGAGTTGAGAAACACTGGATTAGCCCAATTAGGACATGATCCTGTGAATTATAACCCGGCAGTATCAATTTTGCAGACCATTTGGTGCCGATTCATCAAGCCGCAGCTGTAAGGTACGCTAATGCTGCAAAAACGCTGTCAATTGAGATGCCAATTTACCGTCCCTTAAAAATTCTCTTGCCGCTGGATCAGCTTAAAGAGATATTCCGCCGTTTAGTTTGTAGCGCCCCGCGCCGGGGTGAATGTCTCATTTCCAGTGGCACGAAGCAGCTTTCTTCTCGGCGCTGTAAATTTTAATGCATTTATAAAATAAATTCAATGGGTTGACTTCCCCGAGATTTACGCAGCCCGGGTCTAAGTGTCCTTTCCACAGATCCCAGCTCTGCCCGCGGTTACGACTCAACGCCCGTGCCGGCTTTACAAAACGCTAGACGTTAACTTTTAATTGAAGCCGTCTAACAAAAGTTCTCTCCATTACAAGAAAATCCATCAAAGGCTCTCATCGTCGGAGAATACACCGAAAGGTTAAACAGAGCATAATTAAATCCGCGCTCTACACAATATGCACTTTAATACGAGTCTGTTGAGTAGAAGATGCAAATGACCTTTTATTGCGGAGATAGAAGAGAAAAGAGAGACAAAAAGGAGGAGAATTACATCTCAGACGATGAATAAAACAAAGAGCCATCATATCCTCCGATGTACCAAACACTGTCCGCCTCGGAGCCTCGCCAGCGTTTGTCTGCGCACACGTCTGAGAAGGATAAGGGCTCACCTTCAGATGTTGCCTCAAGACAGGCGTATTACAGCCGAGCTCCATAGAAGCAGCTAAAACACGGAGTTGAGATGCATTGATGCCACTGGTGGACAACTTTCTTGATGTACCGGGCCTCAAATGCGGTTCCTGACCAGGGGCGGACTACTTATATAGCGCCGTCAATTTTACGCAGCGCTTTACATATATATTGTACATTCACATCAGTTCCCGCCCCCGAGGAGCGTACAATCTAAGGTCCCTAACTCACATTCATACATACACATACTATACAGCTCCCACTCTAGTTTTGAACATTCCGCCATTCATTCCAATTTCACCACAAAAACGCCGATATTTTGTGAACCATTCGGCGAAACGTTCTACAAAGTAATAGCAACCAATCGGGAACAATCCGCGCGTTTCCGTATATTACTGTCTATGTAGTGTAAAAACTGTGGGAGGAGTTAGAGGGGTAAATTTGGCTTTAATAATATATATGTGAGATAACCTAATATCCAAGTACCACCCAACACGCACACTCCGCTCCTCACAAGACCTCCTTCTCTCTAGTTCCCTGGTCTCCTCCTCCCATGCCCGCCTCCAGGACTTCTCCAGGGTGTCACCCATCCTCTGGAACTCCCTGCCCCAACCCATCAGATTATCACCTACTCTCCTCTCCTTTAGGCGCACCCTGAAAACCCATCTCTTCAGGGAAGCCTACCTCACCCCCTGCTAACTTGCTGACCTCCTCCACTCCTCCTACCACCCCATCCCCCACAGCTATCTCCTCCTGTACCACCATCCCCTCCCTCCTAGATTGTAAGCTCCAAGGAGCAGGGCCCTCGATCCCCTCATGTTTTGCATTGTATTGGTATTGTTCTGTCACATGTTCTGTCTCCCTTTGTAATGTACAGCGCTGAGCGAACTATTGGCGCTTTATAAATACTGTATAATAATAATAATAATTATAACAGGAAGTGGGCGCCATGTAAGAACACTTCATAAAAAGGCTTGCAGAGACTACACACATGCAACAGGAGATTGGCCAAAAGTCCACAATTAAATATCGGCTTCCCACCTCTAAATTAGCTCTTGGGCCCGTTTGATAGCAGACCCCGAAATCACCACCACAAACTGTCATGGCAGCGCAGGGTGCCTCACATCCCTGCAACAGGAACGAGACGAGGTTCCATACACCTGTGAATGGAGGACCTCCACCATCTTAGTTACTTATGCAGGCCATAGACGGGTTGAAAACCGCCCATTTTAAAAAAAAAAAAATGAAAAATCAGTCATTCAATCAGCCGATGTTACCACCAACGGTAGAAAAATCGGTCGATTTTCGTCCCATCTACGGCTGGCATTCAACCCCATAATTACTTCTGTCCCTGCAGAGAGCTCCGCTATTATATTTTACATGAAAGTCTTGTGGTTGCAACAATGTATCCATTTGTATCCATTTCGGATACAGATGTTTTTATTCGGATACAAATAGATACATTGTTGCAACCGCAAGACCTTTTCATGTAAAATATAATAGTGGACTGGAATTCTTCTTCTTCTTCCTCTTCTTCTTCTTATTTTTCTTCTTCTTCTTCTTCTTCTGCTTCTTCTTCTCCTTATTTTCTTCTTCTTTTTCTTCTTCTTCATATTTTTCTTTCTCTTCTTCTTTTTCTTCTACTTTTCTTCTTCTCTTCTTCTCTTCTTCTTCTTATTATTATTATTATTTTCTTATTATTATTATTATTATTTTCTTCTTCTTCTTCTTCTTCTTTTTTCTTCTTTTTCTTCTTCTTTTCTTCTTCTTCTTCTTATTTTCTTATTATTTTTTTTCTTTTTCTTCTTCTTTTTCTTCTTCCTCTTAATTTTCTTCACCTTTTTCTTCCTCTTCTTCTTCTTGCAGGTCACGGCTCATGCACAGATTTTTTAATAGGTAAAACGATCGGCCGATTTGCCCATCATTGCCGGGAAAATCGGCCAATCGTCAAATTCGGCTGCAAATTTTCCAACTTGACCAATAAAAAAAATGTACCAAAACCCCGAAAAACAGCTGACCAATTAACCCACTAATGTTGCAAAAATCGACCGTTTTTTTTTTTTGGCTGAAAAATCGGCCGATTTTCGACCCGTCTATGGCCTGCATTAGTTTTTGGCTTCTCTGTAGCCAGTGGAGCAGAGTTTGATTGCTTTTGGCTATTCTGGGTCATGCGGGTTGCAGGCTTAACTACTTCCCTCGGTCTTCTAGAGAGTTCTAGAACATAGTGGGTTGGAAGAGGCAGACCCTGGGCTGAATCTTTATACAGCCTCCGCTAATCCCTGGTCAAGGGGCTGACCAGCAAAGGGGCTGAAGTTTGTATAAATAGTCTGGGTCTTGGAACAGCAGGGTCATTGTCCTGGAGGAGAAGACCCAGCCTGAGGGGCTGCTGCCCTTCTTGGCAAGTCAGCTGAAGACTGCAGGAGTTACTTTGAGGTCCCAGCTCAAGAAGAGTTGGGGGCCTCTATAGCTACTGAGAACATTTTCGAAAAAGTCAACTGAGGATCTGGCCTGGAGGCTCACGGTACAGGGGTCTGGCTGGTACTGGAAAGAGGTATCCAAATACACAGGGACAGAGAGTGAGAAATCCTGGCAGACGGCAAACATGCTATACTTACCTGCGCTGTGTAATGATTTGCACAGAGCAGCCCCGAGTCTCTTCTCAAGTCCTCTGCTGGCAGTCTTGGCCCCTCCCTCCTTCAAAGGTCCCCCAGAGCAAGCAGGTTGCTATGGGGGCACCCAAGCAGGCTCACTCCCAGGCAGCTGCTCTGCATGTCCATTCACACACACAGCCGTGGCTTGGTACAGCCCCCCTCGTTCTCTTCATTAACTTACTGGCTGTGATTGACAGCAGCAGGAGCCAATGGCTCTTGCTGCATTCTCAGCCAATGAGGAGCGAGAGTCCCCAAACAGCCAAGGCTCTCATGCACATTGCTGGATCGCGATGGGGCTCAGGCAAGTGTTAAGGGGCTGCTGCACACAGTTTTTTACCTTCATGTATAGAATGCATGTATAGAGACTTTACAACCACTTTAACCCTGGAAGAGACTGGATCAGAGTTGCTGTCTTATGGCTACTTCTGGGGCGGACTGACAACTCATGGGGCCCCCGGGCAATAGGGGATCTTGGGGCCCCTGTGTCCTTGCCCGAACTCAAAAAAGCCTATGAAAAAGGTACCAGGGGCATTTCATGGGGCCCCCTACTGACCCTGGGCCCTCGGGCAGTGCCCGAGTTTCCAACTGATCAGTCCGCCCCTGGGCTACTTATATAGTGGGAGACCCCATGGCCAGGGGCGGACTGACAACTCATGGGGCCCCTGTGTCCTTGCCCAAACTCAAAAAAGCCTATGAAAAAGGTACCAGGGGCATCTCATGGGGCCCCCTACTGACCCCGGGCCCTCAGGCAGTGCCTGAGTTTCCAAATGGTCAGTCTGCCCCTGCCCGTGGCTGTATGTCCAATATCTCTTACATCAAGAGGTACATCGTGAAGAATTTAGCTACCTACCAGAATCCTCAGTTACAATTTGCACAATTTACAATTTGGTTTTAAAGACCATTCTCTCTCATTACATTTTAGATGCCATCATGGGAGAGATCCCTCCCTGTTGAGATTTATTGGAATTGATACCATTGTTCCACATTGGAGAGGCACTTATAAAATCCGGGCTGTTTCACAGTTAGAAACTAGATATATTTGTCAATTAGAAACGCTATATCCACGGGGCCTTAACGTCGATCTTGACGTAAATTGATTATAGACAATAGCTGAAAGTAACAGTTTCCCGCACCTCAATTTTGTATTTTGAGTTTTTGAGCTATTTTAAAAAAAAATTTTTTGGTGTCCCCATTATTATTTTTTTATTTTTTTATGATTATTACTTGCTTATTGTTTTGTTATATATATGTATTCATTTACTTATTTTTAATTTGGCAGTTATGTTGTTTTTAAATAATTATGATATGGACTTTGTTTACATATCCTTGAGATTGGGTTTTAGCATTTTTTTCTCTTCATGTTTTTATGTATGACCCTTTTGGTATAGAGAGATTTGATCCCAATTGAGGTATCGTCTGCTGTCCTTCTGATAATTATTTATGACGGACATGCAGACTCTTTTTGAGCTACGACAAAATGGCGCTTGGCTATCGCACATGCGCCTTTTTGTCTATTTAGCTCTGACTTGCACGTCACGGCGCTCACCGGTTCTTTCTCTGAAGATGTGCTCGGGACGTAACGCGTAAGGAGGAGCCTACGCACGCCTTGACGTCACGCCGTCGGAGCATTGTGGAGCTCCGGCGGCCACTACATCTGACAGGACGGTTAATCCTGTCCGTATTACATGTGCTAGCTTTTTGCCATTTTACTGGATGCATCCTGTTTTATTCCAAAATGTTTTAACTATACTTCACTATGGGCATTTTTTCTTGACCCCTTGTGGGGAGCATTTTTTACTCAGATATCGTTGATGTGCAGTGGAGGAGTGGTGCTTTCTTTGGTGGAGCCGTGATTATTTTTCTGCCATCCAGTGGATTTCTTCTGCCTAGCTCTGTTTCATCGTGTGGACCTTCATTGATCAAGGGAATACATCTACCCTCTCCATGCTGATGACTACTTTTTGAACTTCATCATCACTACACTGCACTATTTATGTGCACTTCTGGTCAGTGTGCATTGTTACCCTAGGTCACCTTAATTGGGACTTTTTTATGAATTTCTTTGTGTGTCACATTTAAATTTTAGCGCTGCACTTTATATTTTATTTTCATGTGAGGATTTTTTGGTTATCCTGTGTGCTTCAGCTGCTTGTCTATTGAAAGTGCTCACTGATTTGTTCTCTGTTTTATACAATTTGCACTGCCTTTGGAGTTACCCAAGGCTCTCCCTACACCCCAACCCAGCATTTAACTTCAAACACACTCATTGCCTGGTTTTTGTGTAGAAAGACTGCGAAGCTGCTGTGTGCCTGGCTGCCCTCACCCAATAAGGACTAGAACCTGGGAAAACACAGCAAGACTGTAGTGCAGACCCCCAAGCCGAAGTCCCACCTCCAGAAATAAAGGAATGTCCACACAATCTGCTGTTTTAATGCTTTTACTGTGACATGAACATACAGAAGTACACCTCTTCCCACCAGATATCAGCATTACTGTATGGTTCAAAACTTAGATTTAACATGCAGATGCCAACCAGCACTTCTACTTGTATGTTTCCTAGAAGGGTTCTAACCCAAAAGGTATACTCCACTGGAAGCTGAAACCTACATAACAATGTTCTGCAGGCTCTCACTTCCTCTCTTTCTACTTCTTCCTAGCTTATGAAGGAATAAACTAGCCCAGCCCATAGTACCAGAGAAACCTAAGAGTAGCCTAAGAAACTGGAAGATGGTTGCACATTGGGGTCAGCTAAATCTAAGCTGGTCAGTGACAGAAGCCAAAGAAAATGAAGGACAGTTGCCCATCTGGGCCTACAGAATCTAAGATGGCCTGTGGCTGAGGCCTAAGAAACTGGAAGCTTGGATATATATGTAAGACCCTTGTTTTGGGAAGAGAGGGCTATCCTACCCAAAAATGGCAGCAAAATTATCACTTCACAGCAAACTTTAGGTACAGGTGAGCAACTATCTTCCAGTTTCTGAGACCTCTGCCACCATCCAGCTTAGTTCCCCATATGGAACTAAAGATTCAAAACTGGGCCGTGGAAGCGGCCTAAGAAACTGAAGGATAGGTGCCCATGGGGTAAACTAAATCTAAGCTGGTCAGTGGCAGAAGCCTAAGAAATTGAAGGCCAGTTGCATATCAGGGCCTACAGAATCTAAGATGGACTGTGGAACAGGCCTAAGAAACTGGAAGCTTGGATACATATGTAAAAAACTTGTTTTGGGAGGGGAAGGCTATTCTATCCAAAAATGGCAGCAAAATACTCCCTTCACAGCAAACTAGGACCAGATGAGCAACTATCTTCCAGTTTCTTAGACCTCTGCCACCAGCAAGCCTAGATCCCAATCTGGAACAAAAGATTCTAAGATGGGCTATGGAAGAGGCCTAAGAAACTAGAGGATAGTTGTGCATTGGGGTCCGTTAAATCTAAGTTGGTCAGTTGCAGAGGCCTAAGAAACTGAAGGACAGTTGCTCATCTGGGCCTACAGAATCTAAGATGGCCTGTGGCAAAGGCCTATAAAACTAGAAGCTTGGATATATATGTAAAACCCTTGTTTTGGCAGGAAATAGCTATCCAAAAATGGCAGCAAAATGCTTCCTTCACAGCAAACTTTAGGTCCAGATGAGCAACTATCTTCCAGTTTTGAACCTCTGCCACCGGCAACCTTAGTTTCCTCATCTGGAACTAAAGATTCTAAAATGGGCTATGCAAGAGGCCTAATAAACTACTAGGGGATAGTTGTGCATTCTATCTATCCATTCAGTTGTATCCGACCCTTGGCGATTACATGGACCATCACTTGTAAGTGACTTTTTACATGAATTCTCTTAGCAATTATTTTTACAGGGTAGGCTGCCAGGTCTTTCCCCAATCCCAATTGTGTATTGGGGTCAGCTAAATCTAAGTTGGTCAGTTGCAGAGGCCTAAGAAACTAAAGGACAGTTGCTCATCTGGGCCTACAGAATCTAAGATGGTCTGTGGCAAAGGCCTATAAAACTAGAAGCTTGGATATATAGGTAAAACCCTTGTTTTGGGAGGAAATAGCTATTCTATCCAAAAATGGCAGCAAAATGCTCCCTTCACAGCAAACTTTAGGTCCAGATGAGCAACTATCTTCCAGTTGTGAACCTATGCCACCGGCAACCTTAGTTCTCCATCTGGAACTAAAGATTCTGAGATGGGCTATGGAAGAGGACCAAGAAACTGAAGGACAGGTGCCCATCATGGCCTACAGAATCTAAGATGTCCTGTGGCAGAGGCCTAAGAAAATGGAAAATAGTTGCCTGTTGGGCATACAGAATCGAAGCTTGCCGTTGGCCGAGATCTAAGAAACTGGAAGATAGAATCTTTAGATCCAGATGGGCAACTATTTTCCAGTTTCTTAGGCTTCTGGCAACATCAAGCTTAGTTCCCCATCTGGAACAAAAGATTCGAAGCTGAGCTGTGGAAGAGGCCTAAGAAACTGAAGGATAGTTGCCCATGGGGTAAACTAAATCTAAGCTGGTCAGTGGCATAAGCCTAAGAAACTGAAGTCCATTTGCCTATCAGGGCCTACAGAATCTAAAATGGCCTGTGGCACAAGCCTAAGAAACTGGAAGCTTGGATACATATGTAAAACCCTTGTTTTGGGAGGGGAGGGCTATTCTATCCAAAAATGGCAGCAAAATACTCTCTTCACAGCAAACTTTAGGTCCAGATGAGCAACTGTCTTCCAGTTTCTTTGACCTCTCCCACCAGCAAGCTTAGTTCCCAATCTGGAACTAAAGATTCTAAGATGGGCTATGGAAGAGGCCTAAGAAGAGGATAGTTGTGCATTGGGGCCAGTAAAATTTAAGTTGGTCAGTTGCAGAGGCCTAAGAAACTGAAGGACAGTTGCTCATCTGGGCCTACAGAATCTAAGATGGCCTGTGGCAAAGGCCTATAAAACTAGAAGCTTGGATATATATGTAAAACCCTTGTTTTGGCAGGAAATACAGTAGCTATCCAAAAATGGCAGCAAAATGCTTCCTTCACAGCAAACATTAGGTCCAGATGAGCAACTATCTTCCAGTTTTGAACCTCTGCCACCGGCAACCTTAGTTTCCCATCTGGAAATAAAGATTCTAAGATGTACTATGGAAGAGACCTAAGAAGGTGAAGGACATTTGCCCATCAGGGCCTACAAAATCTAAGATTGCATGTGGCAGAGGCCAAAGAAAATGGAAAATAGTTGCCTGTTGGGCATACTGAATCGAAGATTGCTGTTGGCGGAGATCTTAGAAACTGGAAGATAGAATCTTTAGATCCAGATGGGCAACTATTTTCCAGTTTCTTAGGCTTCTGGCAACATCACGCTTAGTTCCCCATCTGGACCTAAAGATTCTAAGCTGAGCTGTGGAAGAGGCCTAAGAAACTGAAGGATAGTTTCCCATGGGGTAAACTAAATCTAAGCTGGTCAGTGGCATAAGCCTAAGAAACTGAAGGCCATTTGCCTATCAGGGCCTACAGAATCTAAGATGTCCTGTGGCAGAGGCCTAAGAAAATAGAAAATAGTTGCCTGTTGGGCATACAGAATTGAAGCTTGCCGTTGGCAGAGATCTAAGAAACTGGAAGATAGAACCTTTAGATCCAGATGGGCAACTATTTTCCAGCTTCTTAGGCTTCTGGCAACATCAAGCTTAGTTCCCCATCTGGAACTAAAGATTCTAAGCTGAGCTGTGGAAGAGGCCCAAGAAACTGAAGGATAGTTGCCTATCAGGGCCTACAGAATCTAAAATGGCCTGTGGCACAAACCTAAGAAACTGAAAGCTTGGATACATATGTAAAATCCTTGTTTTGGGAGGGGAGGGCTATTCTATCCAAAAATGGCAGCAAAATACTGTCTTCACAGCAAACTTTAGGTCCAGATGGGCAACTATTTTCCAGTTTCTTGGGCTTCTGGCAACATCAAGCTTAGTTCCCCATCTGGAACTAAAGATTCTAAGCTGAGCTGTGGAAGAGGCCTAAGAAACTGAAGGATAGTTGCCCATGGGGTAAACTAAATCTAAGCTGGTCAGTGGCATAAGCCTCAGAAACTGAAGGCCATTTGGCTATCAGGGCCTACAGAATCTAAAATGGCCTGTGGCACAAGCCTAAGAAACTGGAAGCTTGGATACATATGTAAAATCCTTGTTTTTGGGAGGGGAGGGCTATTCTATTCTATCCAAAAATGGCAGCAAAATACTCTCTTCACAGCAAACTTTAGGTCCAGATGGGCAACTATTTTCCAGTTTCTTGGGCTTCTGGCAACATCAAGCTTAGATTCTGTAGGTCCAACAGGCAACTATCAAGATATCAAGACAATCTAGACCATACCGAGTAGATTTTCTCAGAACTACAAAGAGCTAATAGATGGAAATGATGAATCAGTCTGAAATCCAGTTATGGAAATACAAGCAATTAAATGATACGAAAATAGTCGACCAAAAACATACTCCAGGTAGACGTTCCAAGAACACTGTAAGTACACAATAGTCTCATAGCAAAGACAACAGCCGGTGGCATGGAGGCCCTTATGGGTACTGTAACAACGTCTTGAACATTCAGTTTCTTCGTTCTCTTCATCTACAATGCACCTTAATTGAAAGTCTTTTCCCACCAATAAGTTCAAATCCAAGTACAGTATCTGGAAAGCATCTTTAAATAGAATGCGTGCGAGACGAAGAATAGGAATTAATGAGCGGACCCGCCGCGTTGGCTTCCTGCGATAATAACTGCGTAAACCAGATTTAATTATACCAGATCCCCAATGGTGCCATAAAGAACAAGTTCATTAAGGAACCAGATAGGGTAGGTTGTGACCTATTCTGTTAAATTAATTTTACATAGAAAAAAAAAATATCTGTACCTCCTAATGAAGTAATTGCCATGGATATCTGTAACGACGTAGAGGTTGTGAATGGCGGGAAGGTTCCCTGGACATGCGTAAGACGGATGGTTCCAGGACTACAAGCAAGCTATAAGAACATGTGCAGAAAGCCACACAGTAGGGTTTTCTTACAGTTTTCAGATCAAGAAGAATTCAAACAAACCTATTATGTGTCTCTTTATTAAATATTTAATTGGTTTATTCTGCCTACATCTTGCCTAACCTGAATCCTCCCACCCCCTTCATCAACACGCAAATCACATTTTAACAAAAGAGTCAGGACCTGGATCACCTGTTAGCACCGTGGCTCTCTGTGCAGAGGGTTGTAATACCAGTGTCCACCAGTAGATGTCTCAGCCAGCAGCTCCCAGTAATCAGTTTCCACCTGATGATGGCTGAGACATCCACTGGTGGTAAGTGGAACTACAACCCTTTGCCCTGTGAAACGCTGTGCCACTAGCAGGTGATCCAGGTCCTGACAACCCCTATTACAAATATTATTATTGTCCTGGTGATATCATCACTGGGCCTCTGGCATAGAAAATAGAGTAAAACAGAAGAAAATAGAATACAAAAGAGTAGAATAGAAAATAAAAAAATAGAATACAGTGACAAAGAAAAATAAAAAAAAATAGAAGAGCAAAAATAGAATAGAATAAAACAGAAAGAATATGCCTGTATACGAAAACTGGAATTTTAAAAGACTAGAGTAAAATAGAATAGAAAATAAAAGTATTAGGATAAATTCAAACAGAATAGAAGATAAAAAGAATAGAAAATCACAATGGAATAGAATGGAACAGAAAGCATATAACCGTCTTTCAAAATTTGAATAGAATAAATTCAAATGCCGAAATTTCCAAATTCAGTCAAAAATAATTCAATATGATTGAATTTGGAAAATTCTAATCTAATTCAAATAAACCAACAAAATGGAACTAAAAGAATTCTGAAAACAAATTTAACTAAACAAGATACATTTTTTTGTTCTGAACATGTCCAATGGTCAGGTATGTTGGAGTACAAGGGGCATGGTGGCAGAAGTAGAAAGCAGAGTGACAGAGATGAGCTCATCCCTCTGATGCTTCTCTTTTCACCGTCCAGTCACAGGGTGGGGGGTCCTGTAAGGGAAAGTGCAACTGCAAAAAAGAAAGAGCAGGTCCGCTCCCTGCCAGACAGAGCTATGCTGTGTGCCAGAGTTGTGTGAATTGCAGCACTGGATGGACGAAAATCAGGGCTGCTGTTAGAAACTACGGGGCCCCATACAGCCAACTTTACAGGGCTCCCCACCACAAGAAAAACAGCTTACGAGGCTTTATTTATGAATGAACAGAGTCAGTGATCGGTACCAATCATTCATTGTGTTCGTTCAGGAAAAGAAGAGGCTGGTAAATGTGACTTACTTATCGCTCCCTTCCTCCACTCTCCATCCTGACGGATCTTATATGCTTGCAGCTGCTGGTGGGGCGGAGAGGAGAGAAGTCGGCAGCACTGCGGGGGGTGAGGGGCACACATATAACGGTGATGGGGGCAGCGGGGGGGAGGGGCACACATATACGGTGATGGGGGCAGCAGGGAGGGGGCAATTACTGGAACCGATCCCCTGTATGGTTGTCTCTGCAGCAGCTGAAAGCAAGCAGAAGGGAGAGGAGGAGAAGCCGGCTTTCAGCTGCTGCAGGCAGGGGATCGGTTCCAGTAATTGCCCCTCTCCCCATCCCAATCACCCTTCCTGCTCAGAAAGGAAATTGTTTCCCCTGCAGGAGCAAATTGGATCGTGCTTTGCTGGGTTTTTTTGCTTCTTCTGGATCAACTGTGGGTGTAGGATTATATCTTTTTTTTTTTTTTAATGGTTGAAGTGGATGGACTTTTGTCTTTTTTTCAGCCAGACTAACTATGTAACTATCCGATTCACCCCCCTGCTGGCCTGGGCCCCGTACAAGAGGACCGGTGGTACCCCCTTATCCGTGGCCCTGACAGAAATGCAAACCCATTTGGCAGGTAGAACAGCTCACCTATGTATATTTAGCGGTTTAAAGAGTAACTCCACTTTTGTCATGATAAAAAAAAAAATCCTCCTCCCATCCCCCCCCCCCCCCCCAGGGTGATCTCTGTACATTGCAGAGATTTTAAGAAACTTTGTTGCAGTTTCCTACCTTTCGGTATTCTAAAGAAATAGCTGTTTGTTGCTCTGTGTCCATGTCCAGAGTGAATCTGCATGGGAGCAGGGGAGGACTGACAACTCATGGGGCCCCCGGGCAATAGGGGATCATGGGGCCCCTGTGTCCTTGCCCAAACTCAAAAAAGCCTATGAAAAAGGTACCAGGGGCATCTCATGGGGCCCCCTACTGACGCCGGGCCCTCGGGCAGTGCCTGAGTTTCCAAATGGTCAGTCCGCCCCTGCATGGGAGTGATTTCAGAATCATCAGCTACTGCACCTGCAGGACTCTAATGAGGAAAGTGGCGGGGTCTGCATCCCTTTAAATAGGATTTCCTTTTGGGAGTTTCTCGCCAAAAGTGAAATTTATGTTCCATGGGATGCCCAAAATCAGTGGGGCAATCATACAAACAGGAAATGACATTTCTGGGGGGATGCCCTGTATACCATCTGTGTACAGAACGCCTCCAGGCGGCCATATTGCATTTTACAGAAAATGACAGCGGCTGCAGATTGAAAAGGAAAAGTCATTTTTAATAACATTCAATGACAGGACTTGTGTAGCGATTGCTTTTGAGGTTTTTATTTTTTCCCCACAACAGTGGAGTTATCCTTTAAAATTTCGAGAGGTTTACGGAACCCCGAAACGCAGCTGAATGAAAATCCATATCAGAGAAACCTTTCATTCCGTCCGCTGATCTTCTATATTCATGGAAATGTTCATTCTTCATCTCGCCGTCTAAACTCTAAATCCACAGCTAATGGATGAAGCAATTTGTATGAACAAAATTAGTCGGAGCTAACGAGCCGTAAAACATCATTAACTCCCCGTTGCAGTAAACGCGTTTCGGCGGCAGGTCAGACTCAGGAACTACCGTCACGCTGGAAGCTTCCGGAGGGCGACTACTGTAGGGTCACCCAATATGAGAGCGGGAAGAGCAGGAATGATAGGCAGAAGGTGAGAAAAATCACAGCTGCCCGAAACTTCAGGCCGGGGCACTGGATTCCAATACAGTGAGATACCCGAGCAGCAAGATGACGTCAGACAAAAATATATTATCTCACTTTACTGGAATCCAGTGTCATAATCTGAAATTTTGGAGAAAGAGAGAAAAAGAGAGAAAAGAGAGAGTGCGTGCAAGAGAGAGAGCGTGAGAGAGAGAGTGCGTGAGAGAGAGAGTGTGAGAGAGAGTGTGAGAGAGAGAGGGCGTGAGAGAGAGAGTGTGAGAGAGAGTGTGAGAGAGAGAGGGCGTGAGAGAGAGAGTGTGAGAGAGAGAGCGTGAGAGAGAGAGTGTGAGAGAGTGCGTGAGAGAGAGAGCGTGAGAGAGAGAGCGTGAGAGAGAGAGAGCGTGAGAGAGAGAGCGTGAGAGAGAGTGTGAGAGAGAGAGAGTGCGTGAGAGAGAGAGCGTGAGAGAGAGCGCGAGAGCATGAGAGGGAGAGCCAGAGGGAGAGAGCATGAGCGAGAGAGAGAGAGAGCGTGAGAGAGAGAGAGAGAGCGTGAGAGAGAGAGTGCGTGAGAGAGATCGCGAGAGCATGAGAGGGAGAGCCAGAGGGAGAGAGCATGAGCGAGAGAGCGTGAGAGAGAGAGACTGCGTGAGAGAGAGCGCAAGAGCATGAGAGGGAGAGCCAGAGGGAGAGAGTGCAAGCGCACGAGAGAGAGACTGTGCGCGCGAGAGAGTGCAAGAGAGAGCGAGAGAGCATGAGAGGGAGAGCCAGAGGGAGAGAGCATGGGCGAGAGAGAGAGAGAGAGAGAGTGCGTGAGAGAGAGCGTGAGAGCATGAGAGGGAGAGCCAGAGGGAAAGAGCATGAGCGAGAGAGAGCATGAGAGAGAGAGTGCGTGAGAGAGAGCACGAGAGCATGAGAGGGAGAGCCAGAGGGAGAGAGCATGAGCGAGAGAGAGAGAGAGCGTGAGAGAGAGAGAGTGTGTGAGAGAGAGTGCAAGAGCATGAGAGGGAGAGCCAGAGTGAGAGAGCATGAGCGAGAGAAAGAGCGTGAGAGAGAGAGTGTGTGAGAGAGAGCGTGAGAGCATGAGAGGGAGAGCCAGAGGGAGAGAGCATGAGCGAGAGAGAGAGAGAGAGCGTGAGAGAGAGTGCGTGAGAGAGAGCGCGAGAGCATGAGAGGGAGAGCCAGAGGGAGAGAGCATGAGCGAGAGAGAGAGAGAGAGAGCGTGAGAGAAAGTGTGTGAGAGAGAGCGCGAGAGCATGAGAGGGAGAGCCAGAGGGAGAGAGCACGAGAGAGAGAGAGAGCGCAAGAGAGAGCGAGAGAAAGAGCGCGAAAGAGGAAGAGCGTGAGAGAGAGAGCGTGAGAGAGCGCGTGAGAGCGAGAGCGCGTGATAGAGAGCGCAAGAGCATGGGAGGGAGAGCCAGAGAGAGAGCACGAGAGAGAGAGCATGAGTGCGAGAGAGCGCGTGAGAGAGAGAGCGAGCCTGCAAGAGCGAGCGCAAGCGCACAAGAGAGAGTGCGTGCGAGAGAGAGTGCAAGAGAGAGCGAGAGAGAGCAAGAGAGAGAAAGAGTGCGAAAAAGAGAGAGCGAGAGAGAGCACAGGAGAGAAAGATCGCGGGAGAGAGAGAGCCCGGGAGAGAGAGAGAAAGAGAGCAAGAGTGAAAGAGAGAGAGCACACGAAAAAGAGCGAAAGAGAGAGAGAGTGCGAGAGAGCGAAAGAGAGGGAGCGAAATAGAGAGAGAAAGGAAAGAAATAAAAAGAAAAAAAGAAAGAAAAGAAAAAAAAAAGAAAAAAAGGAAAAAAAAAAAAGAAAAAAGAAGAAAAGAAAAAAGAAAAAAAGAAAAAAAGAAAAAAGAAAGAAAAAAAGAAAAGGTATATATATATATATATTTATTTATTTTTTAATATAAAACATATATATTGTTTTAATAAAACACTCTCTCTTTTTTGAGACCCCGTTGAGAAGATTTGACTAACTTCATGTTTCAGTGACACAGGTTGTCACCAGGACAGGAAGTGAGGAGGATCTCTCAATGGAGACAAAGAGCATGCCTGATTGTCCCTGGCCCACCTCTTTCATTCATCAGATTACAGCTCCTTTAATTATGGAGGCTCAGCATCACTTGTGGGCATTTACATGCATGTGCAACCTTCCTGGGAACGCCTACTCCTCCAGACTGACAACCAATCATCAAGCCACTGGGATTTTTTAATAACTCCTCCCAAGAACCAACCCACTCCATTCCTCAGGACTGAGGGCCCTTGAGAGGAGTACTGAGGTGCGGTGATGTTTCCAGGAAGCTTTGTTGGCCCCTCCCACCAGCCACAATCTGCCTGAAATGCATAGAGAAGCACAGAGACCCAATGATGATTTCACTTGATCTTAAATTATGTATGTAATGGGAGAAGTTTTATTTCAAATATTGCATGGGAGGTGGTGTTGGTGGTGTTGGGTGGGGGGGGGGGGGATAAGGGATGGCAGATTTAACTTCAGCTTCAAGAAGTCAATGAGACGAGAAAAAAAATAAAAAGAGTCCATTCACCGTGCAGCTTGAAAGCCCATGAAAAATGCTAAAATGTCTAAACAGTGTTTGTTTGTTTTTATTCGACCTGAAAAGACAAAAAAAAAGTCTATTAATAGCCGTTGAAAAAAATGAAACGCAGACTTTGATTCTTTTCTGAGGTTTGATCAATATAGTGAAGCCTGTCAGGTTGAAGAATTGCATGAAATGTTACGGGGGGGGGGGAGGGGGGGAGGCGAGGCCAATACCGATTGATTGGTTATCGAGTTACTGAACATGGCACTGAATTAACCCATTTAGGGAACAACGTGTGACCATGATGGAGGTTCTCTCCTCGTGTTGGAGATGTCCCACCAGACCTGGAGCACAGAGGCCTTTTCCAGTCCGGACACTTTCCCCCCCTTCCATTCCGGACACTTTCCCCCCCTTCCAGTCCGGACACTTTCACCCCCTTCCAGTCCGGACACTTTCACCCCCTTCTATTCCGGACACTTTCACCCCCTTCCATTCCGGACACTTTCACCCCCTTCCATTCCGGACACTTTCCCCCCCTTCCAGTCCGGACACTTTCACCCCCCTTCCAGTCCGGACACTTTCCCCCCCTTCCAGTCCGGACACTTTCACCCCCTTCCATTCAGGACACTTTCACCCCCTTCCAGTCCGGACACTTTCACCCCCCTTCCAGTCCGGACACTTTCCCCCCCTTCCAGTCCGGACACTTTCACCCCCTTCCAGTCCGGTCACTTTCACCCCCCTTCCAGTCCGGACACTTTCACCCCCTTCCATTCCGGACACTTTCACCCCCTTCCATTCCGGACACTTTCCCCCCCTTCCAGTCCGGACACTTTCACCCCCCTTCCAGTCCGGACACTTTCCCCCCCTTCCAGTCCGGACACTTTCACCCCCTTCCATTCCGGACACTTTCCCCCCCTTCCAGTCCGGACACTTTCCCCCCCTTCCAGTCCGGACACTTTCACCCCCTTCCATTCCGGACACTTTCACCCCCTTCCATTCCGGACACTTTCCCCCCCTTCCAGTCCGGACACTTTCACCCCCCTTCCAGTCTGGACACTTTCCCCCCCTTCCAGTCCGGACACTTTCACCCCCTTCCATTCCGGACACTTTCCCCCCCTTCCAGTCCGGACACTTTCATCCCCTTCCAGTCCGGACACTTTCACCCCCCTTCCAGTCCAGACACTTTCCCCCCCTTCCAGTCCGGACACTTTTACCCCCTTCCAGTCCAGACACTTTCACCCCCTTCCAGTCCGGACACTTTCACCCCCTTCCAGTCCGGACACTTTCACCCCCTTCCAGTCCAGACACTTTCACCCCCTTCCAGTTCGGACACTTTCCCCCCCTTCCAGTCCGGACATTTTCACCCCCTTCCATTCCGGACACTTTCCCCCCCCCCTTCCATTCCGGACACTTTCCCCCCCTTCCATTCCGGACACTTTCACCCCCTTCCAGTCCGGACACTTTCCCCTCCTTCCAGTCCGGACACTTTCCCCCCCTTCCAGTCCGGACACTTTCCCCCCTTCCATTCCGGACACTTTCCCCCCCTTCCATTCCGGACACTTTCACCCCCTTCCAGTCCGGACACTTTCCCCTCCTTCCAGTCCGGACACTTTCCCCCTCTTCCAGTCCGGACACTTTCCCCCCTTCCAGTCCGGACACTTTCCCCTCCTTCCAGTCCGGACACTTTCCCCTCCTTCCAGTCCGGACACTTTCCCCCCCTTCCAGTCCGGACACTTTCCCCCTCTTCCAGTCCGGACACTTTCCCCCCTTCCAGTCCGGACACTTTCCCCCCTTCCAGTCCGGACACTTTCCCCCCCCTTCCAGTCCGGACACTTTCCCCCCCTTCCAGTCCAGACGCTTTCCCCCCTTCCAGTCCGGACACTTTCACCCCCTTCCAGTCCGGACGCTTTCCCCCTTCCAGTCCGGATGCTTTCCCCCCTTCCAGTCCGGACACTTTCCCCCCCTTCCAGTCCAGACACTTTCACCCCCTTCCAGTCCGGACACTTTCCCCCCCTTCCAGTCCGGACGCTTTCCCCCCTTCCAGTCCGGACACTTTCCCCCCCTCCCAGTCCGGACGCTTTCCCCCCTTCCAGTCCGGACATTTTCCCCCCCTTCCAGTCCGGACACTTTCCCCCCCTTCCAGTCCGGACACTTTCCCCCCCTTCCAGTCCGGACACTTTCCCCCCCTTCCAGTCTGGACACTTTCCCCCCCTTCCAGTCTGGACACTTTCACCCCCTTCCAGTCCGGACACAGTCACCCCCTTCCAGTCTGGACACTTTCCCCCCCTTCCAGTCCAATTTTCAGCTTTCAGCTCTATCACACTTTGAATGACAAATGCGCAGTCATGCAACATTGTACCCATATGAATTTTTTAGCATTTTTTTGAGGCAGATAAAGCTTATTTTGGTGGTATTTATTCACCACTGGGTTTTTTTTTCTGCTATATAAATGAAAAAGTACAAAAAATTTGAAAAAAGTGTTTTTCTTATACAATTTTGCAAATAAATAATCTTTCTTCATAAATCTCGGCCAAAATGTATTCCGTTATCTTTTTAGTAAAAAAAAAACAACCCAAATTAGTTTATAACCAAAAATTATAACCATTGAGAACTATTGAGTGAGCTGTGATTGGTCACAGCTTGTCACATGGTACAAGGCTGTTGTGAATGGCCCTGTACCATGTGACCTCTGTGACAATGATGTCACAAGTGATATTTTGCTTACTACTCTGCATGTGATCACTGATTGGCCAATCAGTGATCACATGATCGGGACCTCGCACAGAGGTCCTGTACAACAATCGGTGTTGCACTGTGTCTGGAGGACCCAGCGGGCACTGGATCGCGGTGCTGTGCGCTCCCAGGGAGCGTGCACAGCTTGAAAGTGAACGGCAACCCGCCCCTGGACTGCCACCGTTTATAAACAGCAGCCTGATGGCAAGTGGTTAATTATGACTAGAGATGAGCGAATCGAACTTGGCGAAAAATTCGATTCGCATCGAATCCGAATTTTAGCAAACTTCGGATGCACGAATCGAATTTTCCCCGATCAGCCGGCAAAAGTGTCACTGCAGAGAGCTCCGCTATTTCTGACAGTTCTCTGACAGTTCTGACAGTTCATTTACAGCGGTTGAAACATTGTATCTACAGTATTTGTTTCCATTTAGGATACAGATGTTTTTATTAGGAAATAAATAGATACAATGTTTCAACCGCTGTAAATGAACTGTCAGAACTGTCAGAGAACTGTCAGAAATAGCGGAGCTCTCTGCAGATACACTTTTTGCTGTACTGGAATTCTTCTTCTTTTCATTCTTCTTCTTCTTTTCATTCTTCTTCTTCTTCTTCTTTTCATTCTTCTTTTCATTCTTCTTCTTCTTCTTTTCATTCTTCTTCTTTTCATTCTTCTTTTCATTCTTCTTCTTCTTTTCATTCTTCTTCTTCTGCTTTTCATTCTTCTCATTCTTCTTTTCATTCTTCTTTTCATTCTTCTTCTTCTTCTTTTCATTCTTCTTCTTCTTTTCATTCTTCTTTTCATTCCTCTTCTTCTTTTCATTCTTCTTTTCATTCTTCTTTTCATTCTTCTCATTCTTCTTTTCATTCTTCTTCTCATTCTTCTTTTCATTCTTCTTCTTCTTCTTTTCATTCTTCTTCTTCTTCTTTTCATTCTTCTTTTCATTCTTCTTCTTCTTCTTTTCATTCTTCTTCTTCTTCTTTTCATTCTTCTTTTCATTCTTCTTCTTCTTCTTTTCATTCTTCTTCTTCTTGTTTTCATGCTTCTTTTCATTCTTCTTCTTCTTTTCATTCTTCTTCTTCTTCTTCTTCTTTTCATTCTTCTTCTTCTTCTTCTTCTTCTTTTCCTTCTTCTTCTTCTTCTTCTTTTCATTCTTCTTTTCATTCTTCTTCTTCTTCTTTTCATTCTTCTTTTCATTCTTCTTCTTTTCATTCTTCTTCTTCTTCTTTTCATTCTTCTTTTCATTCTTCTTCTTCTTTTCATTCTTCTTCTTCTTCTTCTTTTCATTCTTCTTTTCATTCTTCTTCTTCTTCTTTTCATTCTTCTTCTTCTTTTCATTCTTCTTTTCATTCTTCTTCTTCTTCTTTTCATTCTTCTTCTTTTCATTCTTCTTTTCATTCTTCTTCTTCTTCTTTTCATTCTTCTTCTTCTTCTTTTCATTCTTCTTTTCATTCTTCTTCTTCTTCTTTTCATTCTTCTTCTTCTTTTCATTCTTCTTTTCATTCTTCTTCTTCTTCTTTTCATTCTTCTTTTTCTTCTTCTTCTTTTCATTCTTCTTTTCATTCTTCTTCTTCTTCTTTTCATTCTTCTTCTTCTTCTTCTTTTCATTCTTCTTCTTCTTCTTCTTCTTCTTCTTCTTCTTCTTCTTCTTCTTCTTCTTTTCATTCTTCTTTTAATTCTTCTTTTCATTCTTCTTCTCATTCTTCTTTTCATTCTTCTTCTTCTTCTTTTCATTCTTCTTCTTCTTCTTTGCATTCTTCTTCTTTTCATTCTTCTTCTTCTTTTCATTCTTCTTTTCATTCTTCTTCTTTTCATTCTTCTTTTCATTCTTCTTCTTTTCATTCTTCTTCTTCTTCTTTTCATTCTTCTTCTTCTTCTTTTCATTCTTCTTTTCATTCTTTTTCTTCTTCTTTTCATTCTTCTTTTCATTCTTCTCATTCTTCTTTTCATTCTTCTTTTCATTCTTCTCATTCTTCTTTTCATTCTTCTTCTTCTTTTCATTCTTCTCATTCTTCTTTTCATTCTTCTTCTTCTTCTTTTCATTCTTCTTCTTTTCATTCTTCTTCTGCTTCTTTTCATTCTTCTTTTCATTCTTCTTCTTCTTCTTTTCATTTTTCTTCTTCTTCTTTTCATTCTTCTTTTCATTCTTCTCATTCTTCTTTTCATTTTTCTTCTTCTTCTTCTTTTCATTCTTCTTTTCATTCTTCTTCTTCTTCTTTTCATTCTTCTTCTTCTTCTTCTTCTTCTTCTTTTCATTCTTCTTCTTCTTCTTCTTCTTCGTCGTGCCCCGTGACTGGCCAAATGAGTGAAGTGTGCGGTGATTCTAAGATCGACGGCACTCATCTGCATGTCATACTGACTGACAGTATTATTTCTCTTCCCCAGCAGACTCCAAGGGCCTTTAAATTAAAGGTACAGTGTTCTGCACTAATATAAAGGCTCTCTGAAGCCTAGAAACCCTTTAAATAAGTTAAATTTGCGGCGAATAAATTCGCATCGAATCGAATTTCTCCCGCAAATTCGGCAAATTCAGCGTGACAGGACTGTGCAACACTTCCAGGCATTTTTAACCTCTCCGAGGTCACAGTACCCTGACCCCCTTCCCCCAACAATATCACCTTCATTCTGGCACCATCCAAGGTCACCATCTATGTATTTCTTGGACTTCAATACCAGCTCAGAGATGAAGGAGTGGTGGTGGTGGGACAACCCGACATACATGTCTACAGTCATCAAAAAGGTATACTAAACAAAACCCGAGTCTGATGGCTGATGTCGGTCAGCTCAACACAAAAGACCGGGAGGGAAGGTTCACCCGAATCAAGAAATTAAAGTGTAATAGGTCAATGAGAGCACCAAACAAAAAGTCTTGAGAGTCCGAGGAGGAGAGAAGAGCACAGAGCAGATAGTGATGGCCAAAGAAGGAAGAGTGAAGAGCAAAGAGAGAAGGACAAAAGAAAAAAAAGAGAACAGCAAAGAAAAAAAAAAGTGCAGAGCAAAGAAACTAGAGAGAAGAACATAGAGAAGAAGAGCAAAGCGCAAAGAAAAAAGTAGAGCAAAGAAAAAAAAAACAAAGAGCAAGGAGAGGACACATAAACTAAACTAGAGAGAAGAGCACAGAGAGAAGAAGAGCAAAAAGAGCACAGAGATAAATGTGACGAGCACAGAAACTAGAGAGAAGAGCACAGAGAGAAGAAGAGCATAGAATGAAGAGCAAACAGCACAGAGAGAAATGTGAAAAGCAGATAATGAAGAGCAAAGAAACTAGAGAGAAGAGCACAGAAAGAAGAAGAGCAAAGAGCACAGAAAGAAATGTGAAAAGCAGATAATGATGGGCAAAGAAAAAAGAAAAGCAATGAGCACAGAGATAAATGTGAAGAGCACAGAAACTAGAGAGAAGAGCACAGAATGAAGAGTACAAAATTAAGAGCACTGAATGAAGAGCAAAGAGCACAGAGATATATTTGAAGAGCAAAGAAAGTAGAGAGAAGAGCACAGAGAGAAGAAGAAGAGCACAGAGAGAAGAGAAGAGCACAGAGAGATGAAGAAGAGCACAGAGAGATGAAGAAGAGCACAGAGAGATGAAGAAGAGCACAGAGAGAAGAAGAGGAGCACATAGAGAAGAAGAAGAGCACAGAGAGAAGAAGAGGAGCACAGAGAGAAGGAGAAGAGCACAGAGAGAAGAAGAAGAGCACAGAGAGAAGAGAAGAGCACAGAGAGATGAAGAAGAGCACAGAGAGATGAAGAAGAGCACAGAGAGAAGAAGAAGAGCACAGAGAGAAGAGAAGAGCACAGAGAGATGAAGAAGAGCACAGAGAGAAGAAGAAGAGCACAGAGAGAAGAAGAGGAGCACAGAGAGAAGAAGAAGAGCACAGAGAGAAGAAGAGGAGCACAGAGAGAAGAAGAGGAGCACAGAGAGAAGAGAAGAGCACAGAGAGATGAAGAAGAGCACAGAGAGAAGAAGAGGAGCACAGAGAGAAGAAGAGGAGCACAGAGAGAAGGAGAAGAGCACAGAGAGAAGAAGAAGAGCACAGAGAGAAGAAGAGGAGCACAGAGAGAAGGAGAAGAGCACAGAGAGAAGAAGAGGAGCACAGAGAGAAGAAGAGGAGCACAGAGAGAAGAGAAGAGCACAGAGAGATGAAGAAGAGCACAGAGAGATGAAGAAGAGCACAGAGAGAAGAAGAGGAGCACAGAGAGAAGAAGAGGAGCACAGAGAGAAGGAGAAGAGCACAGAGAGAAGAAGAAGAGCACAGAGAGAAGAGAAGAGCACAGAGAGATGAAGAGGAGCACAGAGAGAAGAAGAGGAGCACAGAGAGAAGAGAAGAGCACAGAGAGATGAAGAAGAGCACAGAGAGATGAAGAAGAGCACAGAGAGAAGAAGAGGAGCACAGAGAGAAGAAGAGGAGCACAGAGAGAAGGAGAAGAGCACAGAGAGAAGAAGAAGAGCACAGAGAGAAGAGAAGAGCACAGAGAGATGAAGAGGAGCACAGAGAGAAGAAGAAGAGCACAGAGAGAAGAGAAGAGCACAGAGAGATGAAGAAGAGCACAGAGAGAAGAAGAAGAGCACAGAGAGAAGAAGAGGAGCACAGAGAGAAGAAGAAGAGCACAGAGAGAAGAGAAGAGCACAGAGAGATGAAGAAGAGCACAGAGAGAAGAAGAAGAGCACAGAGAGAAGAAGAGGAGCACAGAGAGAAGAAGAAGAGCACAGAGAGAAGAGCACAGAGAGATGAAGAAGAGCACAGAGAGAAGAAGAAGAGCACAGAGAGAAGAAGAGGAGCACAGAGAGAAGGAGAAGAGCACAGAGAGAAGAAGAGGAGCACAGAGAGAAGAAGAGGAGCACAGAGAGAAGAAGAGGAGCACAGAGAGAACATGAAGAGCACAGAGAGAAGATGAAGAGCACAGAGAGAAATGTGAAGAGCAGATAATGAATAGCAAAGAAAGAGGAAAGAAACTAGAGAGAAGAGCACAGAAAGAACAGTAAAGAAAAGCAAAGAAAGGAGGGAAAAAAAGATAAAGAAAGAAGAGCAAAGTAAAGCAAAAAAAAAAAAAATAGAGCGAAGAGCAAAGAAAGAAGGAAGTGCAAAGAACATAGAAAGAAGGAAGATGAAGAAAGAAGAGTGTAGGAGCAAAGATAGAAGAGCATAAAAAAAGAAGTAAAGAAGAAGGAAGAGTCAAGAAGAGCCCAACTCATTTCAGGGGCCACAAATCGCCCCTCATCAGGGCTGAGAGAGAGCAGAATGTTAAATGAATTCAAAACTACTCCTAGATTTTACACTGACAACAGCCCTTACCACCCTGCTATGAGCACATTCCCTGACTGCGCTTTTATAATATTCTCTGCAGCAGGTCAGTCTGTGTTTGAGTCCATTTTATGATGAAATATTATTTATTTGCAAAATTTTATAAGAAAAATACTTTTTTTTCAAAATTTTGGGACTTTTTTGTTTATATAGCAAAAAAATGTAAATCCCAGTGGTAAATAAATACCACCAAAATAAAGCTTTATCTGTCTCCAAAAAATGCTAAAAAAATTCATATGGGTACAGTGTTGCATGACCGCGCAATTGTCATTCAAAGTGTGATAGCGCTGAAAGCTGAAAATTGGCCTGGACTGGAAGGGGGGGAAAGTGTCCGGACTGGAAGGGGGTGAAAGTGTCCGGACTGGAAGGGGGGGAAAGTGTCTGGACTGGAAGGGGGTGAAAGTGTCCGGACTGGAAGGGGGGGAAAGTGTCCGGACTGGAAGGGGGTGAAAGTGTCCGGACTGGAAGGGGGTGGAAAGTGTCCGGACTGGAAGGGGGTGAAAGTGTCCGGACTGGAAGGGGGGGAAAGTGTCCGGACTGGAAGGGGGTGAAAGTGTCCGGACTGGAAGGGGGGGAAAGTGTCCGGACTGGAAGGGGGGAAAGTGTCCGGACTTGACGTGGTTAAGCGAAAGGAGACTGAGGAAATGCTACCTCCTGCCGGCAGAAGACTGAGGATATCAGCTCAGGCTAGGCAAAGTCACCAACTGGAGCTCAAGGATGGCTTTTCCATGATGAAAGGTGTGGTTTTTCTACAATATGATGCCATATACCACGTCAGGAATGAATTCATGACAAGTTACCAAAAGATCTATGTGACGGGAGTCACTTTGGGTGGGGGCCCCATGGAACACAGCTCACTTTGGAGAGGTGGGGAGACCCCTGTCTCAGCTCCCCATATCCCTATTATGTGTAAGTCACCCTGTGCCTGTTAGGGGTACAGGGTGATCTGTCCTAATATTGGGGTGGGGGGGGGTTGTTGATTGTTTAATGCCATGTGGTTGCATCCCATTGTTCTATTGTGTGTCTTGCTTGGGAGCATACTATTATGGGATGTATGTGTATTGGCTTAGTGGGGGGGGGGGGTGTCTCCAGCAGCCCTCCCTCCCGATGGGACTGTCTGTTGGTGTGTCTCTTGTTACTAAAGGTAGATTGACCCACCCTGTGTCATTATGCAGGGAGGGGGGTTGTTCCCTTGAATGTATGTTTCTTGTAGCTGTGTTAGAATAAAGTAGTCTATTTCCTGATTTACTTCAAGAGTGGTGTCGTCTAGTCTTGTATGGTCGGCTGTGGTGTCTGTGGTCGGTGTTCGGACAGGGAAGCGGTATCCTAACGGAAGTACCCAAGTGCAGTCTGGGGCCAGTTCCATTTCAATCTACTTTGAGAAGATCGATGGAACAATTTTGGGAAAATCTAGAAGATGATACATTTGGATTCTAACCCTTGGGCAATCTATTGGGGAAAAGGAAATGGTGTTCATTGTTCGGGGTATATGAGGTAAAAGGCCATTTGAAAGCGCGGCCGCACTAGCCCGCTATTCCAAGACGAGTCAGATGTAGACGTTCGTTCTGACAAGTTTACGGTGTAAAGAGGGGGTTGGGTCAGCTTATCGTAGAGGGACGTAAAAACAGCTGCTTAAGATATTTTGTCAAATTTTCTTTCCTCTCAACGAGGAGCTAACCCGTCTTATTTGTTTCAAAGCAAAAGACATGTGATGCGGTCTTGGGAATTGTGTTTCTATAGCGACTGCCTCGTTTGCTGGATCTTTTCATAATTTAGTGTTTGGTAAGGCCACATACAGCATATTTGATGTAAAGAGCAATATGCAGAGACAACACGGAGCCGTGTTTAAAAATAAACCGTCAGAAAAATTGCTACACAAGTATCAGCCCTGTCTATCATTGCGGCATCTTTCTTGTACAACACCGAAACAAGACGGGTAGAATGTTTGGTTGGTACGGAATATATCTCGGAACTAGTGAATATTAGAGGAGAGAAAAACAAACAAAATGAGAGTGCAGCCAGTAGGACGTATTTTAGAGTGTTTTCAGAAATGGGGGCCCTGTCCAAAAAGGAAACCGAAAAACATTACATTGAAGACCCCTCTGTGTAGACCAAAGTCACCAAATCATCTGCTTTGCTGTTTTACGACCCAAACTTTTCACACATTATCAAAGGCTTGATGGCTTGTTTTTGTCGGCTCAACACAAGGACCGGGAACCCTCAAGAGAGTTGGTTCACCCAAATTAAGACATCCAAATGTAATAGGTCAATGACAGTGCCTAGCAAAAATCTTAGAGTCTGAAAACGTTAGGTGTTTTAACTGGCTAGACAAAAGAAGAGCCATGTAGGGCAGGGAAGGACCAAAAAGCGCCATGAAGAACCAAGGGCCATGAAGAACCAAGGGCGAAAAATAACCACGGGCCAAACAGAACCACAGGCCAAAAAAAAGGGACAAAAATAACCACAGGCCAAAAAAAGGGCCAAAAAGAACCACAGGCCAAAAGGACCAAAAAGAACCATGAGCCAAAGGACCAAAAAGAGCCATGGCCAAAAGGACTGAAAAGAGCCACGGCCAAAAGGACTGAAAAGATCCACGGCCAAAAGGACTGAAAAGAACCACAGGCCAAAGGACCTAAAAACACCAAGAACCACCGGAAATACAACAAAAAGGGGCAAGGAATGGCTGAGAAGGGCCAAGAAGAACAAAATGTCTGAGAAGGGCCAAGAAGAACCAAGGGCCAAGAACTGCCAAAAAGGGCTTGAAAAAGGGGCAGAGAAGGGCTGAGAAGAACCAAGAGCCAAGAACCACCAAGAAGGGGCTGAAGAGGGCTGAGAAGAACCAAAAAGGCCAAAAAGAACCAAAAAAGACCAAGGGCCAAAAAGAACCAAGAAGGACCAAGGGCCAAAAAGAACTGCCAAGAAGGGGCCAAAAAGGGCCGAGAAGAGCCAAGGTCCCAAAAGGGCCAAGAAGAACCAAGGTCCAAAAAGGGCTTAGAAGAACCAAGGTCCAAAAAGGGCAGAGAAGAACCAAGGTCCAAAAAGGGCTGAAAAGAACCAGGGGCCAAAAAGAACCAGGGGGCAAAAAGAACCATGGGCCAAGACTATTAGATTGTAAACTCTAATGAGCAGGGCCCTCTGTTTCCTCTTCTACCAAATTGTATTGTAACTGTAATGTCTACCTCCATTTTGTAAAGCGCTGCACAAACTGTTGGCGCCATATAAATCCTGTATAATAATAAAAAAGAATGACCGAGAAAGGGCAAAGAGGGTCCAATACAGTTCAGGGGCCACAAAGTAATTGTTAATTATACTCAAAACACTCCTAAACAGATGGATCTGCTGAAGAGGATAATTTAAAAAAAATAGCCAGTGCTGGTGCCAACAATAGAAATGTCAAGAGTTTGGTGATGACATAGACCTTTGGCATTTCTGCTGTCATTGTGGCCTCTTCCTTGGAGAGGTGATGGGTGGAGTGCTTGCATGCTATGAATATATACTCACACAGGTGAATATTTACACAAAAGGGAAAACTAGTGTGCAGCCAGTAGAACCTATTTTAGGGGATTTCCAGAAGTGAAGGTCCTGTCCATCGAGGAACCCTCTGCGTAAAACAGGCAGACGGTTTCGAAAGGTCACCAAATCATTTACTGTTTTACGACACACATTTCTACAGGTCAAAGAAAGACCAAATCATAACTTGAGCTTGATGGGTTGGCTTTGTCATTTCACCACATGGACCAGGGACCCCTTGGGAGAGTAGGGTCACCCAAATTGAGAAATCCAAGTGTAATAGGGCGATGGAAGGGCCACACAAAAATCCTTGAGTCTGAAAACCTTATTTGTTCAACTGATTACACAAAAGAGCCAAGGAGAGCCCAGCACATTTCAAGGGCCACAAACCACCCATTCAGCAGGGCTCAGTGAAATGGAAGAATGTTAAATGGACCCAAAAACACTAAACAAATAGATCTGCTGCAGAGGATATTATAAAACACAGTCAGTGCTGGTGCCAATAATAGAAATGCCAGGGGTTTGGCATTGGCAAAAGGCCTTTGCCATTTCTGCTGCAAAGATCCAGAGAGGCAAGAGAGCAGTTGAACCCACCCCTTCACCAAGCAGGAGGCCTGGGGAGGCAAGAGAGCAACTGAACACACCTCCTCACCAGGCAGGAGGCCCAGGAGGCAAAAGCACAGCTGTGCCTACCTTCTCACCAGGCAAGAAGCTTAGGGGGGCAATATAACAGCTGTAATTACCACTTCTTCACACAGGGGAGGCAAGAGAGTAATTGTACCTACCTCCTCAAGAAGTATGAAGCCCAGGGAGGCAAGAGAACAGCTGTAATTACCAATTCTTCACACAGGGGAGGCAAGAGAATAATTGTACCTACCTCCTCAAGAAGCATGAGGCCCAGGGAGGCAAGAGAACAGCTGTACCCACCTCCTCACCAGGCAGGGTCTGGAGTGGGGGGAGACACACACAAACTCCTTCCAAGGTCAACCCAGATATGAATATTCTTCCCCAGCATCTTCTATATTTTGTTGCTCTATTGCCAGGTGTCAACAATAGAAATGCCAGGGGTTTGGCATTGGCAAAGGCTTTTGCCATTTCTGCTGACTTTACGGCAAAGGTCCAGAGAGGCAAGAGAGCAGCTGAACCCACCCCCTCACCAAGCAGGAGGCCCAGGAAGGCAAGAGAGCAGGTTCTCACCTCCTCGTCGGGCAGTAGGCCTGGGGAGGCAAGAGAGCAACTGAACACACCTCCTCACCAGGCAGGAGGCCCAGGAAGGCAAGAGAGCAGCTTCTCACCTTCTTGTCGGGTAGGAGGTCTGGGGAGGCAAGAGAGCAACTGAACACACCTCCTCACCAGGAAGGAGGCTCAGGAAGGCAAGAGAGCAGCTTCTCACCTTCTTGTCGGGTAGGAGGTCTGGGGAGGTAAGAGAGCAATTGAACACACCTCCTCAGAAGGAAGAAGGCCCAGAAGGCAAGAACACAGCTATACCCAGCTTCTCACCAGGTAGGAAGTGTTTGCAATCGCAACTGAGATGACTTGAGTGCACTCACTTTCCGAGATCTCGTAGCTGTGTCCAGGTGTCAGGGTCCTGTACACGGCAGAAGTTCTGGAAGATCTAGCATTTCTGCCAGTACCCTGCATGGCCGCAGAAGCACGTATCAGCCTCAGTTTGGTGCCAGGCGGCCTTTATAAGGAGGCTCATCACTTCCTCAAGTTGCTGGATGATCTCTAGCTCCCCGTGCCTTGTTCCTGTTTCCTGTGATTGTGACCCGTGATTTCCTGATACCGACTCGGCTTGCTCTTGGACCTGTCTACTCTGTTTAACACCTGATCTGACCTCGGCTTGGCTAAGGATACTCTCTCTCTCTCTCTCTCACTCCTCTGTGTATGACCTCGGCTATACCATCTGACTACATCTGCTCTGATTCCCACCTGGTACCTGACCTTGGCTTGAACCGGCTATCCAGTAATCCTCTATTCCCGGAAAGGCTTACATACCACGCACAGGCGCCACCTGTCTGCAGACCTCATCTCAGTGAGTCAGCTCTGCTCCTGGGTGGACCACCAAGCAGCACTCCTACAGGCGACCTGTGCAACTTTGGGCCTGACTCCCACTGTCTTAGGGGAGTCTGGAACTTAGCCGCAAGGGAAGCCCTCTCTCCATTGTCCTCCATCACCAGGTATGTGCTACCAGGTGTGACCATTGGTATCCTGAGAGGGCCTCCAAGGAAAAGGAAAAAGACCACCTACCTACCTGCAGATGCCACTGCTTAGGGCAGGGTCCCTACACAGACCTCATGATGAAATTGCATGCAAACTGTTAATAATGCCGAGATAACTCCACAAACAATATAAATCGGAAGATCATAGGCCGTACCCGCAAGTTCTTATCTAAAGCACCACTTTAGAGTTCGGTGCTCAGTACTTTACAAGGCTTTTATCCTCAGATGTCACCATTCAGGTAAGATCTTCTCTAAATAAACATCTCTCCAGAGACTGAATAACAAATGTTTAGAGACCATATATTGCCAGCACCTGGATAGCAATCGTCTGATATTATTAGAATCTTAGATAGTAGATTGTTTCCAATAGCAAAATGTCAAAGTACTTGTGAGAGATTATTCCGAATAGCAGAGTCATGCAGGAGACTCACTCCAAAAGGACGAAAAAATAAACATGGATCCTATGTATGCTGGACTGGACCAATTTCGATTAGTGCGTGGCCACGTTAAGAAGAGTCTAAAGAGGTGGACCACCTACCTAGGCATTTCACGAGGAGAGACTTCTTCGGAGTACCTTCTTCAGAGATCCCGTAGTACCTCAAAAAAATGAAACCTCTTGGAGTAACAAGCATCTCAGGATAGCCCTGAGGAAGTCACATGATATTGTGACGCAACGCGTCAGCCTGACGTGGTGACGCACTTCCGGCGTGGTGGCCATCTTGGTGCACCTTTTTTGATTCCTGTTCACCCATGCAGATTACACCCAAAAGCATAGGGTTGTAAAGCTGTCATCTTTGAGGACGGATAGGAGCCACTGCTTGATTCGACCCCTAGAGAAGGATATCTATGGATGAGGAAAGTGGATCAGTGGATATCAGTAGATGCTGAGAGGATTTGAGGGTTTGATCCCACTATACGCTTTGACCTTCACGGGTCGAAGCCTGGAGGTGAGAGGCTAATCTAGCCGTGTGTTGGAGTTTCTGCACCTGGAGTCACTTTATGATCACGTGCGCTTGCAATTGCAGTAGTGGTGTCACCCACCCATTGGACATTTGTCTACACATTTTTTATTTTTCATTTGTGTTTTTAGTGTGACATTTTTTGCACTTTATTTGCATGATTGATCACAGTCTAATTACTATAATTGTTTATTGTTTTCATGTGCTAGAAATTGTCACAAAGATTGTTACTACACAGTATTTATACACATTATTTTTTATGATATTAGTTTACTATATATTTCTGATCACTATGACCACTTGATTATTATTATATATATATTTATTTCATGAGGTGTATTATATTTGTTATATATATTTTTTTAAATAATTTTTTGATTTTTATGAGTAGCGCCACATTTTTTGATTTTTATCTCAGGATATGTAATCGCTTAACAGCTTCCATCCACCATCAGATAGCAGTAGACTTTCATCTTCCCCAATTCCTCAGAAGGTAAAGAAGAGACCCATAAAGTAATTGGATACGGTATATATGAAGAGATTTAATACATGCTTACAGTAGGGATTACTTAATCCTTCAGACCAGTCCCAGCAGTTTGTATCACAAAAAAACACGTTCTCCAATACTAAATATGGCTTTGCCGCTACTTCCGGTTTGGTGTTTCGTCACTTCCGGACTTCTTCTCGAGGGATCCCTTGAGAAGAAGTCCGGAGGTGACGAAACGCGTCAGTCTTAGCAGTGGCTGCAGCAGCATCAGATTGCTACTCCCACCACTCATAGGGACTTGAAGGTTGCCACAGTCCCCACCCCACAGACAAAAAGAACCACCTATTACCCTTCCATCCTTTCACCATTCCCAGTAGGGTAGGTGCAGGGCCAAATTTAGAGCATCATGGGCCTGGGGCTTCTGTAAGGGTCGAGGATTGGCATGCGCCCCAGGCTTCCATAATAGCCCTGCATTGTAATAGCCTAACACACCACTACAGACCCGAATACCAGACTTCCATTTGGACTTCCCACCCGACGCCCCTTATTAATCCCACCACCCAGCCCAGGCGGTGCATACGGAATGCAGGGTCGGTCATTTTTTAAAAATTTAACAAATTTCTAATCAATGATGGAAGAATCGCATGAGAAATTTAATCAGAATCGAAAAGAAACGAGCATGACCTGTGACCTGGAAAGAAAAGAAAATTCTTGGCCACGAAAATTCTTTTCTGTAGCAGCATGAGGGGAAATTAACTAGTTGCCGACCGCAGATAGCCACATGACGGCTGCAGTGCGGCCGGCCAGTTCATGTGACGTCCTCCCAGAATGCACTCTCCTGCACGCCCCCGGGGGCGCACACCCAGCGATCTCCGTGATTGCTGAGTCTTACGAACCCAGATGATCACGTGATGTGGTAAAAGGCCAATCACAGCGGCCTTTTACCGCGTGATCAGCCGTGTCCAATGACACGCTGATCACAGGGAAATGCAATTGCCGGTTCTCGGCTGTCAGAGCATGAGGTAAGTACTGCTGAGAACTGGCAGTTGTCAGAGGGGGGATCGACACCGATCATCAGGGCACTGATAATGAGTGCCCTGATGATTGGTGCCCAGCAGTGCCACCCACCAGTTCCGCCCACCTGTGCCCAGCAGTGCTGCCCCCTTTTGCCCAGCAGTGCCCATCAGTGCAGCCCAGCAGTGCCGCCAGTCAGTGCCACCAGTTAGTGCCCAGCAGTTGTGCCAGTCAATGCCCAGCAGTGCCGCCAGTCAGTGCCCAGCAGTGCCGCCAGTCAGTGCCGCCTATCAGTGCCACCTCATTAGTGCTGCCTATCAGTGCCCTTCAGTGCTGCCTATCAGTGCCCATCAGTGATGCCTATCAGTGCCCATCAGAGCCGCCTATCAGTGCCCATCAGAGCCGCCTATCAGTGCCCATCAGTACTGCCTCATCAACGCACATCAGTGAAGGAGAAAAATTACCTGTTTGCAAAATTTTATAATAGAAACAAAGACATTTTTTTTTCAATTGTTTTTCACGTTTTTTTGTTTATAGCGCAAAAATTAAAACACCCAGCGGCGATTAAATTCCACCAAAAGAAAGCTCTATTTATGAGAAAAAAATTATAAAAATGTCATGTGTGTACAATGTTGCATGACTGCACAATTGTCATTCAAAGTGCGACAGCTCTGAAAGCTGAAAATTGGCCTGGTAAGGAAGGAGCAGGGAAACTGGAAACTCGGGCGCTGCCCGAGGGCCAGGGGTCAGTAGGGGGCCCCATGAGATGCCCCTGGTACCTTTTTCATTGGCTTTTTTGAGTTTGGGCAAGGACACAGGGGCCCCATGATCCCCTATTGCCCGGGGGCCCCATGAGTTGTCAGTCTGCCCCTGGGAAGGAGGTATAAGTGCCTGGTAGCTGAGCGGTTAAAGGCTGGGTTGGTCAAATTTGGAAAATTAAATGGTGGCACCATCGGATTACAAAAAATGCACATTTCTGGTTTTCTAAAGAAAATTTGTGTGGAATTTGACCCATGTATGACCTGCATTAGTCCAATCATAGAACGGGGTCTAGGTTGCACACTATGGAAAAGAGTAAACAAAATATGTAATCATCCCCCTTTCAAGTCGCGGTAGACTTCGTATTTCCTTTGCATTTGTTAGCAAAGATATCGTAGAGACGAGGGATCTCCCAGTTTCCTGCTAGGCCTAAAATATCCAACGCACGTAGAATGTCTGTAGATCAGTTTATGAATTTAAACTTCGCTCTGCCTCGTTATCTCAGAGGGTCTTCTCTCACTTCCATTTCTTCTGACACCAAAACCTCCCTACAGGAGGATCTGCCCAGACATCGATGTACTCAGAAGCCCCGTATATTCCCAAGGAGAACCCAGAGCTCAGAGTGGGATACGATGTCAGGTTACATCGCGTGTTACGGTTATCTCCGTGCTCATGACATGTACAATAATCATCCCGGGAACTGTCATTCAATCCTGTTCTAAGCTTTAATGCGAATGTTCTTACTGAGGGAATTCAGTGGAGCATCAGAAGGTTTAGTCTGTTCTTCGAAGTACAGCTCGGCTCCTGGCGATATGGGATCAAGCAAGGAAAAAGTGGAATAATTTACTGGGCTACCCAAAGACTCCTAACAAAACCGCCATAATAGTCATTAAAACACAGAATAGAGAGGCTAAATTTAAAGCTCAAGCTCAGATATACAAGTATCACGTACCTGGTGATGGAGGCCAATGGAGAGAGGGCTTCCCTTTCGGATAAGTTCCGGACTCCCCTGAGAGTGGGACAGCGGGAGTCAGGCACAAAGTTGCACAGGTCGCCTGTAGGAGTGCTGGTTGGTGGTCCACACAGAAGCACATCTGGTGCACGGGGATAGGTCTACAGACAGGAGGCGCCTGTGCGAGGTATGCAAGCCCTTCCGGGATTTAGATGTTTACTGGATGGTTGGTTCAAGCCAAGGTCATGTACCAGGTGGGAATCAGAGCAGACGTAGTCAGATGGGATAGACGAGGTCATACACAGAGGAGCGAGAGAGAGAGAGAGTATCCGTAAGCCAAGCCGAGGTCATACACAGAGGAGCGAGAGAAAGAGAGTGTCCGTAAGCCAGGCCGAGGTCAGATCAGGGGTAAGGCAGAGTAGACAGGTCCAGGAGCAAGCCGAGTTGGTAACAGGAGATCACGGGTCAAGTCACAGGAACAGGGCACGGGGAGCTAGAGATCATCCAGCAACTAGAGGAAGTGATGAGCCTCCTTATAAAGGCCGTCTGGCACCAGACTGAGGCTGATGTGTACTTCTGCGGCCATGTAGAGTACTGGCAGAAATACCAGATCTTCCAGAACTCCTGCCGTGGACAGGACCCTGACAACAAGACACAGATTAACGCAGTATATTTCATGTAGTACCCTCCTAGTTTAGCTAGGGGGAGCTAGTGTTTAATGGTTAGTGAGGAAGGCTGAGTAGCAGCCTGGGTGTAATAGCCAGAAGGTCAAATCGTGGTCAGAAGCCAAGAGGCTCTGCAGGCCAACCCTTCTGGAATATCCCCCTGCTCTAGGGTTTTTGGAGGAAAGCTCTAGAGGCAGAGGATGGATCTGTGGAGTGGCTGGAAGCACTCTTGAGCGGTCCTAGCAAATCCCCAACAGGAGAATGGCAAGGGGCTGGACACCCTTAAAAGTGTTAGAGCCTGCTCAGTTGGAGGGAGAGTTGGTGGGAGAGTTGGTGGGAGAATTGGTGGGAGAGTTGGTCGGAGAGTTGGTGGGAGAGTTGGAGGGAGAGTTGGTGGGAGAGTTGGAGGGAGAGTTGGAGGGAGAGTTGGTGGGAGAGTTGTTAGGAGGGAGGGAGAGTTGGTGGGAGAGTTGATGGGAGAGTTGGAGGGAAAGTTGGTGGGAGAGTTGGTGGGAGAGTTGGGAGGGAGGAAGAGTTGGTGGGAGAGTTGGTGGGAGAGTTGGGAAGGAGAGTTGGGTGGGAGAGTTGGAGGGAGAGTTGGTGGGAGAGTTGGTGGGAGAGTTTGGGTGGACGAGAAAGATGTGAGGCTGAAGGAAGGAGGCTGCAAGGAGGCCCAGTGGGATGAGGCCTACCTGCAGGTCTGGAACTGGAAAGGAGAAAAGCTCAGAGCTCACCAGCCCCCTGAGAGAGGACCACCTGTATGGCATGGAAGGCCCAGCTGACAGGCCTGATAGCAGCCACCAACTCACCAGGTACCAGGTATAGGAGAGGATCTGAGGAAGGAGCACCCAGGTGGGAAACCATATTAGCCCCCTACTGACTGTGCAGGAACCAGATCCCCTGTTCAGGAATACCTCCAGATTGCTGGGTGAAGAGGAGAAGGTCATCTAGGGTCTGGGGTGGTACACTAAGGGGATGCTAGCTAGCTCTACAACAGAGACTGTGCTGCAGAAAAAAACTTGTGAATAGTTCCAGGAAGTTGCCCTCAGTTCATCAGTACCCTTGGGCACGCTGCACACCCCCAACCCTATCCTAGTTCAAATCCCCTAAATACAACAAAACCAAAGCTCGAGGACTGGTTTCTGACTCTGGATGCAAGTCTTGCTGATGATGGGTGGTGTCTGGCTGTGCAGGACTATAGGGGGACCCAAATCTTCAAGTGACTCCTAAGGGGGTAGTGCTACATTTCACCTTAATTGGGTACAGTGTTGTCACAGAATAATGAATTTTCAGTAAACAATACATCCTTAAAGGAACTTCGCTTCCGTCTTACTTTTTTTTTTCCTGCTGATATAATGTAGGATTCACATTCACCCAGGCCAGTGAACCCAGCGTTGTCCTGTTATCTGCTGTCAACCTTGGGTCCCATGTCGCCATCTTGGTTGCTGGCATCAACAAGTGGCTCTTCCTGTTTCAGGCAGCCTGGCCCCTTGATGATGTGCCGCCAGGTTCACCAGTAGGCAGGTGCAGGTAGCTACTTTGCCACTCGGTGGCTCTGTACCAGAATTATGTTTGGTTACAGTAGGTAGTTTCACCAGGTGTTAGGCCCCTCCCACAGTGATGTCAGGGGTGAAGCAGCACCCATAGATAAGTCTGGTAGGGAGGGACACACCTATGAGGATGTAGCCAACATACGTAGGCCCCGGACAGGGCAGGAGGCCGATCAGAGTGGATCTGTACACAGGAGGAGCCGGCTGTAGCCTGTCCCTCATGGAGGTGGGGGCTGGGGTGGATTTCATAGGGCCTTTTAGTCTAGGTTGGAGCTCCCTATGTGGGACTGTTTCTCTGGAGGGTTCCGGGGAAGAGATGTATCTAGCAAGCAGGCGACTTCAAAGAGCGCAGTCCTGTGCGTACTAATGACCGTAGGTAGTGGAGAGATTGTAAGGAGGGATGGCTACTGAGGTGCTTATATGCTTTCACTTGTGACTACTGCGGACCGTCCACTAAATGTGATTGGCTGTGTAATGTCAAGTGACTCCGTAATTTAAGTCCTGGTGGTGTGAAGGTTATGCCATTATTTGATTTGTACCAGTAAAGTGCAGCACCGCGTTTTGCGGACCGATTTCCGGGTGTTGTTAACTTACCATACACACCCGTATCGGTTCGCATGAATGGGGTGCGATTGTAATGCGGTGCGGAATTCGCACTGAAAGCGCTGCAAGTTCTGTACCAGTGTGAACCCGGGCTAAAAATCCTACCAGGCCTAGGTCATATGACGTCCTTCCCAGATCGCGTATTGTGCGTGCCCGCAGGGCCGCGCTGTGGCGAGATCTGTCCCCCCGCCATGAACCACGGACACGGCCGATGACAGATCTGTGTCCCAAAACCGTTGCCAGTACCATGTGACCTGCTGTGACCAATCAGTTGTATACAATGGATGGCTTCCTTTCATGCCATCCATTGTATACAAGTGTGTCTAGCTGTGAATGGTCACAGCGATCACATGTGCAGGCTGGGCCAATCACAGCCCATTTGTGTCAGGTGATTAGCCGTGGCCAATCACAGCTAAGCACAACAAAAAAAACCTCGAATGAATCGATTTTATTCAGTAAAATGCTTGCTTATAGCAAAGGAATTCTTTGCTATTACCAAATTGTGTAAAAAAAAAAAAAATTCTGATCACTTCCCCAAAGTAGTACAATGAGCCCCCCACCTATTAGTGATTGCTGCGTGCCCATCACTCCTCTTTCCTTTCAATAATCCCATTTGTGTTGAATCCCCCCCCCCCCGGGGAACCGATGCGACACACATGGATGTCCTCAGACGCGGTCACAGGGGAAGGGGGAAGAGAACGACATTTCATTCCTCATTTACTGCGGCCGGCGTGTAATGTAGGAGATCGTTCACCTTCACCCGGAGAGTCCGGCTTCCATCACCGTCCCCGAAAGGATTCATTACCTGTAACAAGGAGCATCTTTTACTGTCCACGTCAATACTTCACACCGCCAGCCACACGCTCCACGCATGCCGCACTGTACATGAAATATCGCCCCATACACGCTCCACGCATGCCGCACTGTGCATGAAATATCGCCCCATACACGCTCCACGCATGCAACACTGTGCATGAAATATCGCCCCATACACGCTCCACGCATGCCGCACTGTGCATGAAATATCGCCCCATACACGCTCCACGCATGCCGCACTGTGCATGAAATATCGCCCCATACACGCTCCACGCATGCCGTCCTGTGCATGAAATATCGCCCCATACACGCTCCACGCATGCCGTCCTGTGCATGAAATATCGCCCCATACACGCTCCACGCATGCCGTCCTGTGCATGAAATATCGCCCCATACACGCTCCACGCATGCAACACTGTGCATGAAATATCGCCCCGTACACGCTCCACGCATGCCGTCCTGTGCATGAAATATCACCCCATACATGCTCCACGCATGCCACACTGTGCATGAAATATTGCCCCATACACGCTCCACGCATGCCGCCCTGTGCATGAAATATCGCCCCATACACGCTCCACGCATGCCGTCCTGTGCATGAAATATCGCCCCATACAAGCGCCATGCCTGCTGCACTGTACATGAAATATCACTCCATACATGCTCCACGCATGCCACACTGTGCATGAAATATTGCCCTGTACACGCTCCACGCATGCCGTCCTGTGCATGAAATATCGCCCCATACATGCTCCACGCATGCCACACTGTGCATGAAATATTGCCCCATACACGCTCCACGCATGCCGTCCTGTGCATGAAATATCGCCCCATACACGCTCCACGCATGCCATCCTGTGCAATAAATGTCGCCCCATACAAGCGCCACGCATGCCGCTCTGTACATGAAATATCGCCCCATACACGCTCCACGCATGCTGCACTGTACATGAAATATCGCCCCATACACGCTCCACGCATGCCACACTGTGCATGAAATATCGCCCCATACACGCTCCACGCATGCCGCACTGTGCATGAAATATCGCCCCATACACGCTCCACACATGCCGTCCTGTGCATGAAATATCGCCCCATACACGTTCCACGCATGCCGCACTGTGCATGAAATATCGCCCCATACACGCTCCACGCATGCAGCACTGTGCATGAAATATCGCCCCATACATGCTCCACGCATGCAGCACTGTGCATGAAATATCGCCCCATACATGCTCCACACATGCCGTCCTGTGCAATAAATGTCGCCCCATACAAGCGCCACGCATGCCGCACTGTGCATGAAATATCGCCCCATACACGCTCCACGCATGCCGCACTGTGCATGAAATATCGCCCCATACATGCTCCACGCATGCCGCACTGTGCATGAAATATCGCCCCATACATGCTCCACACATGCCGTCCTGTGCAATATTATACAGTATTTATAAAGCGCCAATAGTTCGCTCAGCGCTGTACATTACAGAGGGGGACAGAACATGTGACAGAACAATACCAATACAATGCAAAACATGAGGGGATCGAGGGCCCTGCTCCTTGGAGCTTACAGTCTAGGAGATATCGCCCCATACACACTCCACGCATGCCGCACTGTGCATGAAATATCGCCCCATACACGCTCCACGCATGTCACACAGGTTTTCAGACACAAACACGGATTACTGTCGGCGTCACATGAACTGCAAAGTCTAGAAAACTGAAAAAGAGAAAAAATTGTTTCCCATGGAGAGGTCCTATCTCTGGCTGCAGGGAGGAGGATCAATGCTGTCGGGATGGTGGGAACCCCTCATAATGGGCACAGCAGATGTACAGACCCGGGAACTCAGCACAGGGATGGTGGGAACCCCTCATAATGGGCACAGCAGGTGTACAGACCCGGGAACTCAGCACAGGGATGGTGGGAACCCCTCATAATGGGCACAGCAGGGGTACAGACCCGGGAACTCAGCACAGGGATGGTGGGAACCCCTCATAATGGGCACAGCAGGTGTACAGACCCGGGAACTCAGCACAGGGATGGTGGGAACCCCTCATAATGGGCACAGCAGGTGTACAGACCCGGGAACTCAGCACAGGGATGGTGGGAACCCCTCATTATGGGCATAGTAGGTATGTAGACCCAGCCTTTGGGCCGCAGGATGGACACCAGGGGTTTACAGGATAACTATTACATTAGAAATAATCTACATTTTTATTGAGACACAATTCGAGGAGAAGATCCCACCATGGAATTGCCAGTCTCCTCTCCTCTCCTTTCCTCTCCTCTCCTCCGGCTCTCCTCTCCTCCGGCTCTCCTCTGACTCTCCTCTTCTCTCCTCCGGCTCTCCTCTCCTCTGGCTCTCCTCTGGCTCTCTTCTTCTCCGGCTCTCCTCTTCTCCAGCACTCCTGTTCTCCAGCTCTCCTCTGGCTCGGCTCCGGCTCTCCTCTCCTCTCCTCCGGCTCTCCTCTCCTCCGGCTCAGCTCCGGCTCTCCTCTCCTCCGGCTCTCTCTTCCGGCTCTCCTCTCCTCCAGCTCTCCTCTCCTCCGGCTCTCCTCTCCTCCAGCTCTCCTCTCCTTTCCTCTCCTCTGGCTCTCCTCTCCTCCAGCTCTCCTCTGACTCTCCTCTTTCTCCTCCGGCTCTCCTCTCCTCTGGCTCTCCTCTGGCTCTCCTCTTCTTTGGCTCTCCTCTCCTCTGGCTCTCCTCTTCTCCGGCTCTCCTCTGGCTCGGCTCTCCTCTCCTCCGGCTCTCCTCTCCTCTGGCTCTCCTTCGGCTCAGCTCCGGCTCTCCTCTCCTCCCGCTCTCCTCTCTTCCGGCTCTCCTCTCCTCCGGCTCTCCTC